>NC_064545.1:12210981-12510981 GCF_023856365.1 Brienomyrus brachyistius
ATATCATGTAATCAATAGTATAAAAGAACTAAAGCAAAAGCAGTAACAACATGCGATTGGCAGCTTGTCCCAGGTAATTTTTTTGGAGCTGCTCTCGATATTTCTGAGCAGTTTGTTCACTTCTGAGAATCAACAGCACACCATTGCTTAATGTGGTAATGGGGGTCCAATTGCAGACTGGGCACCCAGAGAAATGGGCAAGAGTGATTTCTGCAAGTCATTTTTTTAAAATCCAGGCAAGAAAGAGAGATTAGTGATTTTGCCGTGTTTCATCCTGCCAACAAGCTAATCCACTCACCACAGCCGCTGCATTTTTAAACTAGACATTTGCTTTTACACAAACGTTTGTCACATTTGAAATGTTACTTGTTGTACGTGCATTGTCGCTCTCAGACTTTCAAATCAAGAGGGAAGTGCGGAGTCTTTAGCTTCTTAGACATTACTTCCAGCCACTCGGGGATTTGGGCTCGTGGCTCGGCAGCTAGAACCTGTCTGTTGATGTCAGCTAACAAAATGAAGACAGAGCGGTGTGTGGGGACAGCTGGTATAGCTGGGAACTGCCCTACTCTGACCATTAGTCAATGGGACAAAATCTTGAAGACAAATTGACTTTAGCATCTGTAGCCAAAAGCTATCAGGACCCTTGGGATTAACTGGGAGTGTTTATGGGAGGTTTTGTAAAATGGCCTAAAAACATGTGAAAGGACAGGTCTGCTTGTTTTTCTTTTCATTTTGTTGTGACTGGGCCTTTAAGAGCAACGCACCTACAAACCATGAAAATATCAGTCATATGAGGCCCGAATAACATCATCAGGCAGAAAGCTGCTTATAAAATCCCTGGCTTTGTGAGACTGGTGTCACTTTGAAATCTGCAACAGACAGAAAGCCACTCACGCATTTCCTTGGAGTCTTATTACTAATCAAAGCAGCACAAAGGATTTGATGTCCATTCTTACGGAAGCCCCCATAACTGGTGGCCCATGAGGATCCAGGTGTGTGATTTGGCAGGGTGGCCCGTACCCAGTGCAGCGTCTGGCTCCTTACGCAGGTCCGTGGCTGAGCGGCCAATTAAGGGTCTGGGGATCGTGGCTGCTGGGAAAGGTATCTGGTTGTTCTTTGAGAGTAAATGATGTGGAAATGAAAGGAAGTGAAGAACCCAGAATCTGTTGGGGTTGATGGACCTTTGGCTATGATGGACGTAACCCCATATTAGGGATTGGATTTCCCTCTGTAGGCATTACTAATTGTAAACTAATAAAACAGTTACTGAAGCAACTTGCGGGGCGGCATGGTGGTGCAGTGGTTAGCACTGGGGGCGGCATGGTGGTGCAGTGGTTAGCACTGTTGCCTCACACCTCTGGGACCTGGGTTCGAGTCTCCGCCTGGGTCACATGTGTGCGGAGTTTGCATGTTCTCCCCATGTCGTCGTGGGGTTTCCTCCGGGTACTCCGGTTTCCCCCCACAGTCCAAAAACATGCTAATTAGAGTTGCTAAATTGCCCGTAGGAGTGCATGTGTGAGTACATGGTGTGTGAATGTGCCCTGTGATGGGCTGGCCCCCCCATCCTGGGTTGTTCCCTGCCTCGTGCCCATTGCTTCCGGGATAGGCTCCGGACCCCCCGCGACCCAGCGGTTTGGAAAATGGATGGATGGAACAACTTGTGTGTTACAGGTCAAGCTGTGAGATAAGCACAGAATGGTATGTGAATGAAACTATAGCAGCCGTCAGTCTAAAATAAGCCCTGATGAATCCTTTTTTTGCCCTCCGTGGAAAGGCAGTTCAGCTCAGCCACCACAATCATGTGACACTGGCAAAGAGCAGAGGACCACAGTGTTATTTTCTTGTTTCATTCTTCAGGGATAGATGATAAAAAGATGGCTGAGGGGCACCATGAAGAAATCAGATCATCGGTGGGGGACACAAACAGTCTATCAGCATATCATGGCTCTATCGTCGTGGGGGGAGCACAAGCAAAGCTTTGGGCTGTTGTTGGAAAAATCTGACCAATCCAACATGCGGGGGGCAAAGGAGAGTTATGGTTACCTGACTCTGCCTGCCAAGCACGGCGGTCTCAGCTCCATCTCAGAATCTCTGTTGCTGAATGCTTAACACGTCTTCCAAAATGCCTTTCCTTCATGGATGGCAACACACACTGAAATCACCAAAGCCAGACTAACACTCTCCTTACATTCAACTCAATCACAATTATGGACCTTCGCCGAGGTCAACACCTTCCCGCCTGGCATGTTAAGCTCCCACGCAGTCACCTTGCGCATAGCTGCAGGTGAGCTCGTCAAACCTCCCTGATTTACATACCACAGGTCACAAAGCCTGTTACAGAGCCAGACGCGCATCTGACTTATTACACATGAAAATCCCATTGCAGGTTGTTCAGAAGTAAGTCAATCAGAATGTACTGCATGAAATATCAATATTACACACAGACAGAATAAAGACGTCTTCATTGCACCAAACGGTAATAATGTAATATCCTACTAAAAAATACCTTCCGCACTTAAGTTGGGACGCTGAGTTAGTTCTCATACAGTGATTCCAGGAATTTGGATGTCATAACCTTTACCTGGGAGATATTTTATATTAAATACTTGTCAAAACACATCTAAGAAGTGTAAGCAATGCAATCTGTAGCTGTGGAATAACAGCATGTAATAACCCTATCAAAATAAGGACGTGCATTTCATTTTGAAGGGGGTGGGTTGCTGTGGTTGTCACAATCTGGACTTTTGTGTTATTAGTTCACTCACTCCCTCATTGCCTAAAATACTATAAACTGATGTCCTGCGCATTGGTTTTGCTATGTAACCCTGGCTGTGTTTCACACACCAGCAGTGCAATTTCCCCATTTTCATTCACTTTCTGGTCCCCAAAACAGTTTCAGTATTTTCATCTTGAGTGTGTGTTTAGGTGTTTAGGACAGCCTTGTTTTTTTAATAACCCCCACTCCCCATGTCACATGGTTCCTGAAATAACCCCCCATGTCACATGGTTCCTGAAATAACCCCACACTCCCCATGTCACATGGTTCCTGTAATAACCCCCCATGTCATATTGTTCCTGAAATAACCCCCATGTCACATGGTTCCTGAAATAACCCCCATGTCACATGGTTCCTGAAATAACCCCCACTCCCCATGTCACATGGTTCCTGTAATAACCCCCCATGTCACATGGTTCCTGAAATAACCCCCATGTCACATGGTTCCTGAAATAACCCCCACTCCCCATGTCACATGGTTCCTGTAATAACCCCCCATGTCACATGGTTCCTGTAATAACCCCCCATGTCACATGGTTCCTGAAATAACCCCCCACTCTCCATGTCACATGGTTCCTGTTATAATCTCCCACTCCCCATGTCACATGGTTCCTGTAATAACCCCCCAATCCTCATGTCACGTGATTCCTGTAATAACCCCCCATGTCACATGGTTCCTGTAATAACCCCCCAATCCTCATGTCACATGATTCCTGTAATAATCTCCCACTCCCCATGTCACATGATTCCTGTAATAACCCCCAATCCCCATGTTACATGGTTCCTGTAATAAACCCCCCTTCCTGTGTCACATGATTCTATTCACACAGGATTATGATCTTGTTGTAGTCCTGAGAATGGTGTGAGTCTATTATATTGCTGTCTAACCAACAGACAAGCCTTAATGGCAATAACGGACTATTTGTACCCTAAAGTAACCCACTGTCATTTTCAAAGCACAGAAACTGCCACCTCTCTTTTTGTCCAGACAGGCGCTGTCCACAAATGTCGCAAAGAAAATGAAATACATTGAAACAGTCACAGGATGCCAGAATTGTTTTCCTATATAAAATGAGACACATGTGGCAGATCAGCCTCAAAATTACCCATGATGCACCATGACTGGCCTGTTTCATCAATGTGCCCAAACCTGTCAAAGGTCTGTGCCTGGTATCACAGCCATTTGGCTTCTCCCTTTAACCACACCCTGGTGTAACTTCATGAAACTTTTCTGGCTAACTCTAACTTTTACTCTCCAAGCTCAGCTATCTGAGAGTAAATGAAGGGCCCCTCTTGCCCCTTTGATGGGGCTCCTGTCCCTGCTCCCTCTCTCCTTAAATGTAAACGACAGTCAGCACACGGGGGCCTTTTCCATTATTGTAAACACACAGTCTGGCTGCTCTGATGGCTCCCATCTATTCTGCCCTCCTTTGTCTCTCTGCCGGCGTCCCGATAAACTGAACGAGCAGCGCGAAATTCGGTGCCGGCTTAATCCGTGTCAACTCCAAGCACGGGCAATTATTTCCAAGGAACGACAGAGTGGGAAAATGTGGAAAACACTAAGACACTAAGGGAGGGTGGTAAAGATAGAGTGTATAATGTTTTTTTAATGGGTTCTGGGGAAAGGGCTTTGGTCAGCAAATCAGTGGAACAAGAATAGATAAATAATGTCTGTGCGGCCCTGGGCTTCGATAACGTTACGGAGACTCTGACATCTTAAAACAAAGATGGAAAAGGCCTTTACATGCATCTTCGGGACACAGAAGCCCTTTGACAGTTATCAGAACCACCGGTGAATTAAAAAATGCAGCAATGCTCCAGAGATAAGGGTTAAAAAACAAAGGGAGACAATCACATCAAAGTGTCAGCCTTTGTCACAGTGTAGTTAAACACACCAAGCTGCTCAAAATGGGAACGGTGCTCAACGTCGGACACTAGTGTGCAGTGTCATGCAACACAGCACAGTTTTGTGATGTTTGACAGGTAAAGAAATTTACAAGCCATTTACCCCATTTACAGACTATAAACTGTATATTCTGAATAGCATATGGTTCCCATAAGCCACAATACACAAAGAGATATATACTCATGTGTAGTATTAGTGCCAGACATGGTAACGGAACACAAGCAATATATGTATGTGTGGTATAAGCCACATAGATACAAACAAAGTGTACATGCATGTCCGCTATAATCCCCTCTTATTCGCACAGCCTGCTAGCAAATCTCATTAGGAATTGGAGATCCTGTATTATAGTTGTGAGATGATGTCATGAGAGGCGGCAACTATGAGAGAGATGGAAAGGTCACCACCAGGGGGCAGGCCTGGGAGCAAGGACACTCATTTTGAATGACGCCTGGGCAGGTCCCTGCCCCCCACCACCAAAGCTATTGGAAGTTCATTTTGACTTGGACTGCAGCAGGAAAACTGGTGTCTGCCCAACACAGACCACAGATGGGGAGCATTTAATGATCTCGTTTGACTGTATTTATACAACCCATTTCCAATAAGTTGGGACACTCAATAAAATCTGAATAAAAACAGAATGCGATGATTTACAAATCATATAAACCCATATTTAATTGAGAACAAAGACAACATATAAAATGCTGAAACTGAGAAATACATGCTCAATTTTTTATTTGATGCCACCAACACGTTTCAAAAAAGTTGGGACAAGGGACACCAAAGATTTGTTATTTAATGCTAAAACAAAACACCTGGTTAAATATTTCACAGCTAATTTGGGTATTTGGCAACAGGTCAGTAAGATAATGGGGTTTAAAAAGAGCCGCCCAAAGAGGCAGAGTCTCTGTACAGTGAAGATGGGGAGAGGTTCACCACTCTGCAGAGAAGATGGGGAGAGGTTCACCACTCTGTGCAGTGAAGATGGGGAGAGCTTCACCACTCTGTGCAGTGAAGATGGGGAGAGGTTCACCACTCTGTGCAGTGAAGATGGGGAGAGGTTCACCACTCTGCAGAGAAGATGGGGAGAGGTTCACCACTCTGTGCAGTGAAGATGAGGAGAGGTTCACCACTCTGTGCAGAGAAGATGGGGAGAGGTTCACCACTCTGTGCAGTGAAGATGGGGAGAGGTTCACCACTCTGTGCAGTGAAGATGGGGAGAGCTTCACCACTCTGTGCAGTGAAGATGGGGAGAGCTTCACCACTATGTGAAAGACTGCGTGTGCAAATAGTGCAACAGTTTAAGAACAATGTTCCTCAATGTAACATTGCAAAGAATTTGTGAATTTCATCATCTACAGTACATAATAGATTCAGAGAATCCAGAGAAATCTCTGTATGCAAGGGACAAAGCCAATATAATCAATATAACCAATATTGGATAGCCATGATCTTCAGGTCTTCAAGTGGCACTGCATTCTGAACAGACATGATTCTACAGTGAAAATCACTGCATGGGCTCAGAAACTCTTCGGAAAACCATTGTCTGTGAACACAGTTTGTTGCAGCATCCACAAACGCAGGATGAAACATTCCATGCCAACTTCTCGGGGCTCAAGCCCCCTACCCATAGGGCTGCACTAGGGCGTCACAGGTCTCTTTCGCCAAATAATATGTCTCATTTTGATGGAACACTCACTTCTTTTGATTACAGAACCCTCCGGTCTGACACCAAAGTTGGAATTACATAATGGAGATTTCCAAAGATACTTCAGAGTCTTTAAAACAGTTTTAAAAAGGCAAAATACAGAGGAACTTTAATTGACAAGATTCATTTTAATGTCAAATTTTACTTCAATTCAATTGTAATAATAAAAAAAATCTTGATCTAAACCCGAAGGTTGAAGAATAATTAATAATAAAAAAGAATAAAGCAGATTGTGTTCAAAAAGAATGCAAATCTGCATTGCTAAAAGATTAATAAATTACACTCCTGTATAACTGAAGAAAACGGTCAAATTGATATGTCCTTTAAAAAACGTTTGAAAACATCTAACTTTGTAATAAAAACGGGCCTTATTCATCTTGTTCAAAGATTTAGGGAAATAAGTTATTAAAAAGAGGCATTCAGTCAAAGATTAATCTAGTGTCTTATTTAATTTGAAAATAACCTTTTAAATGCACTTTACAAAGCAAAAATATAATGAAAAGTATCTAATTGCAATCTTCCAAAGCGCTGCATAAAACCATTATCGTTTTTTATAATCTTTTATCAACTCTAGCTACTTTGGAA
The DNA here is from genome assembly GCF_023856365.1 of Brienomyrus brachyistius. NCBI lineage: Eukaryota > Metazoa > Chordata > Actinopteri > Osteoglossiformes > Mormyridae > Brienomyrus > Brienomyrus brachyistius. The sequence continues at coordinate 12,217,957 of NC_064545.1, forward strand.
GTACAAAACACATTTAAAGTTGTATATTTTATTAGTGTATTTTATTAAAGAAAATAACATCTGCTCTCCAGGTACAGTTTTATATTACTTACGTCATTTTCCAAGGTTCATTGGCTGGAACATCACATCCAGTGTGTTACTGTGCCCTGGATCATCTTAATAAAAAGGCAGTACCTAACAATTTTTGTTAAATTAAATACATCTTGTAAACAGGAAAACAGTAAAAAATATGCAAATAATTTGGCCTTCATGGATTAATGAAACTACAATAAATATGGACAACAATTACCTCAATAAGGTAAACTTAATTTTCTTGGTATTTTATGAGAAATATAAGAAGATTAGAATAAAGTCTGTTTGTTAATATATAACTGGGCACCTGGGCATAAATTATCAGAGGATGGGGGTTGTAACCCACCCAGTAATCAACACCAGCTGATACAATCCCCTGGACCCCCTTAAATGGGTGAAGACCTCAATCCCACCAGTGCTCCACCCAAAGTTTTGCCCTTGACTGGGCATGAATGTCATTTAATTCTTTTGCATGTGTCCTTAGCATTGTGTGAAAGGCAAACATCTATCACATAAAAAAGCCTGAGAAAAGAATCCGCATGTTTTCCTACCTGTGTATTTGTACAGATCCCTGTGATGCACTGCTGGATAAGGAGGAGGCTGGATACGTGTCTGCTTCGTTCCCATGAGTCTCCGCGCAGGATGGCCAGGTGGATTAGTGGTCAGCAGTGTAGCCTCACACCCCCAACGTTGAGGGTTTATTCTGCAGCCCCAGCTCTGTCTGAGTTTGCATGTTCTCCATGTGGCGTGTGGGTCCACCCACAGTCAGGAGACATGCAGCTCAGAGGACTTGGATTTGGAGTCTCTGTGTTGCCCCAGCTATGAACCAGGACCACTGGCCTGTGCTTCCTGGAAGAGGCTCCAGGGTCTCCATAATCTGGAGCTGGATGAATCGTTAATGGAAGATGAATGGATACAACTCATCAGTATATTGAATCACACTTTTCTTGCTGTTGTTGGAGCTGCTTTTGTATGGTGCATCATGATTGCTGTCCATTGAATTTGCATATTAATGGTCAGATTTGCCGTTTAGGGCTTGTTGGCAAGTGGAGTTTCCTAATGGTTTGGGAGAGGAGCTCTATATTATAAGCCTTTGGTGTATCAGGAAATAGGCAGCAGCCTCAATTGTTGTAGGTCATGCCTTTGTTCTCATACTGATGCTGTTCTGCAGTAATGCGGACACCATACCATTCTGTCCTGGTAAAGAGGGAATTGAGCCAGTAGGCAAAGCTATTGATTTATTAATCTACCCTCACCTATGGTTGTGAGCTCTGGGTAATGACTGAAAGAATGAGATCGCCGATACAAGCGGCAGAAATGATTTTTCTTTGCAGGTTGTCGGGACTCCGCCTAAGATACCGGGTGAGGAGCTAGGACATTCAGGAGGGGCTCAAAGTAGAGCCGCTGCCCCTCTGCATCAAAAGGAACCAATTGTGGTGGTTTGGGCATCTGTCTAAGATGCCTCCTGGATGCCTCGCTGTGGAGGTGTTTTAGGCTTGTCCAACCAGGAGGAGCCCCCAGGGCAGATCCAGGACACACTGGAGAGATTATGTCCCCTCAGAGGAGCTAGAGAAGGTAGCTGGGGAGAGGGAGGTCTGGACATCCCTGCTTAAACTTCTTTCCCCATGAACTGAACCCGGATAAACAGTGGCAAATGAATTAATGAATGAATAAATGAATGATTCTCTGTGTATTTTATTACAACAGTGCAGGCAGTATCCAAAGCAGGAGAGGTGTAGTGTTGCTCATGACGGTGGCTTTTTATAGTGATTTATGGTGATTCTTTATATGATGGATTATCACAGCCAAGGTGTCCCCTGCCCTGTCCTCCATGCTGCCTGCCGTGGGGGCATAAGCAGCATGGGGGCGGGTGCATAAACGGATGGATGGATATTAAACAGTTGCCTGTGATTTTCGTGAGTTAAGGTTATAATAACAAAGATGTAATCCTGTGTATGTTTGTGTTTTATGCACATTGCTGAGGATCAGGGACTGTGCAGGTATGTCAGCCTGTGGCATTTGTCACAGTAAATTACCCAGCGCTGCTGCCTCATCAGTAAATGTGGGTTTGATCTGAACGATGCCTGACATATTGTGTAATGAATTTAATGTACGCTATCATACAGTGAAGCTCAGAGAGTGTACACCGCTCGCTCGCATTGAAGAATGCAGCTACAGGCAGGTTCCATTAAAGAGGAGGTCAGAAGGGCAGCAGTTGCCGTGCAAACACAGCTTTAGATCAGTTTAAAGCCCACACACGGGGTGTCATATGTGTCTGACGTGATCGCTTATGTCTCACAGTCACACAGGCCTTTTTAATAAACTCACTCGTTGAGCATTTGAAATCCACCCACTCACCCACCCACCCATTTTCCATAACAGCTTATCTAGTATATGGTCACAGTGACGTTTTAAATATATATTCTCAATATAAATGCTTAATATACGCATTAAATCTAATTGCCTTTTTATCACACATTATGAATTACAATGTTGTTTCTCACCTTAAACAACTGTTCAGTTTTATAATCCCTAAGGGTCTTAACATTAAATTAGCAGGTTTCGCTTTTAGTGTAAGTAGCATTCATCTGGGAATAGGTAATCAATTATCCATTAAGAGTTATTTCTTTAAAAAGACATGAATGGTGTGGCGAATGTAATCAGTCTTCGTATCTTGTCCCATTACTGCTGATATTTTTGTAAGCATTGCTGCTGTTGTATATCTCTATATGGTGGGACAGGGTGTAAATTAGACATCACGTGGATTGAGGCTGGTCCCCACGGGTTTGCAGAATGGACTAGAGTCTGCTTCACATCTGCCTTTACATTGACACTTTCCCAGCTTACATGCATCCCACATTTCTCCATGAACTGCAGCTACAGTATGAACATTATGAATTAACCCTCCTTATTGTTTCTCTACCTGCTGGCAGCTGCCCGAGTTGAGGCCTGTTAGGTGACCATGCAGCCAGGGATTGTGCTGACCGCAATCTGACTGCATGTAAGGCTTCTCCCCAGGAAGGAGAACATGCAAGTTGCACATGCACAGAGCCAGTGGAATATGACAGACACCGGCCTTTGTGACTCTGTGGGTTCAGCATCTGGGCCAGTAATCGCCAGTTCAAAAGTCTCATGGTTGGCAGAGTTATTTTTTCATTGGGGCCCTGAGCGCGGCCCTTAAAGCCAAATAAATGCTCCAGGGACTGGCTGAGCCTGCTTCCTCAATTGCACATTGCTTTGGATAAAAGCACCAGCTGAAGAAGTGAATGTAATGCAGAACGGTTGCTCAGTGGGTGGTATTGCTGGCTCACACCTCCAGGGCTATGGCTATGAGGCCCATGTTCCCGTGTTCGGCATCCGCGTGGACTCTGCATGTCCTTCCCATGTCGTACAAGCCCCCTCTCGCACTCTGAAGGCATGTCATTGGGTTAATTAATTAATTAGTGTGTAGCCCTGCTTTTTTGGCTCCAGGTCACCCCCTGCTACGCTGGGTTTTGTAGACATCTTCAGGCTGTCCTCCATGTTTTCATGGATCTGCCAGTTGTCTCACGGTGCATTGAGTTGGCTGGAAAGTGAAACGTGCGCCTAAACACAACATGCATTCTTTGCCAGCTACCTTTAAACTAACATAAGACAAAAAAACGGTGTCCCATCGATATTCACTCTGACCATTTCCCCTTTTTCGCGAAGTGAATGAATAATGCATTCTTCTTCAATCAGACCAGTTTGAAGGTTTCAATGTAACTGCATATTCTTTACACAGCAGTGCAATAATCAAGATGCCAAATGCGCTGGCAGTGTTGCTAAGCAATGGCATTTATTCATGTACATGGACCAGTTCAAACTAGGATTAAAAATTTTGCGTTTGTTTCCCAAGCTCACAATATATGTCAAAAGCTGACTTCTTGTATGTTGTAATAACAATTAGTCAGTACATCTTTTACATGTTTTAATTATATTTTAATTTATCCCAAATCTTAGACTTAAGGTTCCATGATGTCATTATAACATACAGGGGTTGGACAATGAAACAGAAACAATGGTCAAAATAATGCTACAGGTTTCATGCCTATATATGTACAATGGCCAATATTCACTGACTGCACCTTCCGTCAGTAAGGGTAGAGTGTGAAGGTTGGATTAGCAGAGCAATAGCAGAGCTGTACATAAAATATTGCAAACCACACTATGTAATGGGAGACATATCAAAGTTCAAAAGAGGACAAATTGTTGGTGCTCGTCTTGCTGATGCATCCGTGACCAGGACAACGAGTCTTTGTGGTGTGTCAAGAGACACGGTACCTAGGGTAATGTTGGCATACTACCCCAAAGGACAGACTACATCCAACAGGATTAACTGCGGACAGAAGAAGAAGCTGTATGAAAGGGATGTCTGAGCACTAACCAGGATTGTATCCAAAACACATGAAACCACAGCTGCCCAATGCACCGCAAAGTCGGATGACTCTCTTGTTTGCACTGAAAACCGCCCCAAAGAGGCTGACCACCTGGAATACTGGGTACCCAGAGTGCAGCACAGGGGTGGATCAGTGGTGGTTTGGGCTGCGATATCATGGCATTCCTTTGGCATGAAACATGAACATGAAAGTGAAGCTGAACATCTCCCATGGCCTGTATAGTCACCAGATCTGAATATTATTCAGCCATTTTGGGGTCTTTTTGAGGGGCAACTCAGGAAACATTTTCCTCCACCAGTATCATGTAGGTAACTTGCCACTGTTCTACAAGAAGAATGGCTCAAAATCCTTCTGGCCCTTGTGCATGACTTCTCTCATTCCCAAGACAAATTAATGCTGTATTGGTTGCCCAAGGAGGTCCTACACCATAGTAATACATTATTGTGGTCTAAAACCAGATGCTTCAATTTCATTGTCCAACCCCTGTAGGTCTAACCAGAACACTACAAGTAAAGCCTGACACTGTCACAACAGTGTCAAACAGTTGAATCTTCATGTTTTTTACTGGTCTTCGGAGAAGCCTTAGCTGGAAAGGTGTAATACTGAGTGTTTGTAAGTGGGCCACAATGGATAGATAATCCATGGATGAATGAAACGAATGTGGGAAGTGATTCATGATTTGTTTGGAATGCTATGTAGTTAAAATGTTTATGAGCATAGCTTCTTCCTTGAACTTGAATGACTTAGACTTGGCTGGCTCAGCTGCACGGGCCATATTCCACCTGGATGGACACTCAGTTACAACCTGCTTTCTGTAGGTGTCACTGACAGCAATGTAGTAAAACTGGCTTCAAACACAAAATGGGTATAATGTTCAAAATCAATATATTTCTAGACTGAAACTTGCCTATTTCCTTCTACTTGCCATAGTACACGTGACTTGTGGGAAGATGTTGCGTAGCTTATGCTAAAATACTGTTAACACTTCTAACTTGGCATTCATTGGAAGCTCAGCCTAGCCACACTTGTGCCCAGTCATTACAGCCATATGTTTGTTGTGTACTATTTGCCAACCTTGTAAATTGGATAAAGGTGTCTGCTAAATAAAATGTAAGTATTCCAGAACTTCGCATAACAATACAGGAAGTAGTTCTTGTATATTCTGGTACTTCAAGAAATTTCTATTCGCAAGAAATTCCCATAAGCTACTTTAATAGTTGTGGCATGGTGTCTCAGTGGGTTGCACTGTACAGTAGGTTAAATTAATACAAGTAACAGCAAAACCTTCTACTAGTTAAGTGGCTATGGAAGCTGCTTATGGGACACTGTTAGCTGATGGAAGAAGAGCCTGGTAGCCAAGGCTATTTGCATTGATTCCCATTGTCAGTGTCCCTACAAGCTGTTGTGCTCTCTTCATGTCTGGACAGCAAACACAAAGCTCTTTAGCATCCTCAGGAAAAACGGTCTCTGCTGAGCCTTCTTGAGAAGACAGCTGATGTTCAGAGACCTGTCGGTTATCGGGACACTCCGGAACCCGTAGCTGGTGGTTTTCTCAATGAATGATCCATCGATGTATGACGTGGAGTTAAGGCCACAGGTGTTTCTTAAGTCAGCGATGATCTCCATTATCTTGTCCACATTAAAGGACACATTGTTATTGTGGCACCATACTGTTAGGTCTCTGACCGCCCTCCTGTGGGTGGCCACACAGCTCTAGGCAATAGGGGGTTCCTTTCTTTGGCATCAGTCAAAATGTCACCAAGTGTGCAATAAAACTGTGACATGAGCTTAAAAGTTAAAGATGAGATTCATTAACCTTTGTCCCTCATCCCCTAATTCAGCCATGGCTCAGCTGCCTGGCGGGATAATGGAACAGCTTGGTCGTCTGAACAGAACAGCTCTGTTCTACTGCTAGAAGCTGAAGTGGTAGACAAATAATGACACAAACCAATGCAACTGAATGATCCAGTGTTCTGCGGTTCTGTTAACTAAAACAATGTACACACTCCCAACCAGGAACAATAAACAGTGAGTTAGCAAATAAACAAAGGAACGACATAATGGTGGACAGGAGAGAGGAAGACCTTCATATTACCATTTTTAGCACTTCTGATTAAAAGACTATATCTGAGAAATTATCTGAAGCATGTTGAGCACGTAGATCACTGGTATGTTCAGCACCGCCCCTCCCTACACGCAGAACACGTGCTGTACGTAGGGCCCCATCAACCATGGGGGGCCCATTTTCTGCAAGGGGACGCATTCTCTGCAAATGCGCAAAGGATGCTCATCGCTGCCGTGAGGCGCGCGTAGAGCACCAAGTCAACCCAAGGCAGGGGAGACACAAAAAGAGACCAGTAATCTGACACCACCGCAGTGATTGACAGCACGCAGCATCTGACCAATCAGAGGTCAAATGCGCTGAAAGAGGCTGTTCATTTGATTTGTTACTACTAATAAAGGTTGTAAACCTAAATGGCATTTCGTGATACAGTCATTTGGTAAGGGTAGGGTGGCGGGCGTCAAAATAAAATTTTGCTTAGGGCCCCAATTAGGCCAGGGGCAGCCTTGGGTATCTTATTTCCTCATTTGAGGCAGGTCATGCATGTCTGTAGTGCTGTATTTTGTATTTGTATTGACAGCAGAACTGTCTGCAGTCCGTGCTATGCTACGTGTCTCTCTGAGCCATCAATGTTGTGTGTTTGTAATGCCACAGTGGCTGCAGATTCCAGAAGAGCTGAGATGTAATACGTTAGACGTATTATAGACGTTCCAGAGGTGAGAGTATCGCTTTGGAGCGTCGGTCCATCACTGGGCAAATCACTGCATGTATTCCAGCATCCTGCCACTGTCATGTTTCCGTCTGTTAATTACTGAATTACTGGAATATTTGGGGTTTCCATAAACACTTCAACCAATGAACCAAAGTCAGTTTGTTTCACAATGGTGCAACTATTTAGCCAAGTGCTCAGCATATCGAGGAATGCAACCATGATTTTATGTACAGTATTACTAATGCGAGCATGTTTACTCGGCTCTGTCTCTGGCTGAGCCCTTTGATTACTTTGTGTGGGAAACCATCAATTGCCCCATTGAAAATTGCTGTTGCTGAATTCCTGGACATGGTCATGTTTTATATCATCACCATTTTACATGAGAGTATCTATCAATTTCATTTAAATGGCATAAAATGAGTACATATTATTGTTTACTGAAATACTTTATCTTATAAATATTTTCTTATCTATTTGTTTGTGTATGTACTACAGTATAGACAAATTCAGGTACTGTAATAAGTCTAGACTGTCACAGAATCAAGTGGTATAGTCATATCACCACTGGGCACTTAGGTAAAGCACTTAACTCAAACTGCGGCAGGTGTACTGGACACTGACTGAGTCTGCATTCGAAATGTTAACTAAATGGGGGGAAAACTGACAAATTTTTGTCCTGTTCAAAGGTCAGAGGTCATCCACAGCCAGAAAACACATACCTTTACCAAAAGTGCGCAAACCGAATCCGGGCCCAAACAGCGAATAGATCTTGGAGACACAGAGACACAGGGCCAGGAGGTTGGAGCAGGGAGGTTATCTGTAGCCACAGGAGGTAACAGGCTGGGTGAGCAGAGCAAACACCCAAGACAGTCTTTTTGGTGGTGACTAAACCAAACTGACAGGGCAACTGCAGGAACATAGCTCACTGTCGCTCTCCGCCCCCAACCTCGCCCCCCTCCCCCTTAAAAAAGCACTTACCCCCTTTTAAAATCAATTACTAGTCCATGCAGTAGCCTGTACTCCCCCCAGAAGATCTACTCCCTCCGGCCATCTCACAGTATCTACCTGCATTCATTTGCAGGGCGAATTCTTCGTCCATGACTATTTCTAGACAGATATTATGACGAATGTCTTGTTTGTCATTTAGAAATATGTGGGCAAAACCCTGAACTCTTAGCACAACACCTGAAGAAATATGCATTGTTTTATACTTACAGATTTTAGTGGTGCAGGGAGGACCAAGGTCACAGGGTAACGACCTCTATTCAGCTGTGACTGATTGTACTAACGGTATAAAACAAGCTCACTGTATGCTGGGAGGGGACAGAGAAATGGGGGGGGGGGGGGGTGGGGGGAATATGGCAAAGAAAAGCGTATGATTGGAAATGTGCCTGAAATGTTGCTGATATGCAGCTGACATTCCCTGACTATTCACTGGAAATTCACCAGAGAGGCTTAGGAACTTCATGTGAGTATATCCTTCACCAAAGTTGTTCCTGTCGCGTGTACTGTCACGGATGGGGGTGAGGCGTAGAACTGTAAACTGACCAGAAAACAAAACAAAACAACGAAACGAAATAATTTCAGTGACAGTAACTGATAGAGAGTATTAACAATTCAAAATGGCTACCTGCTACCATAAGGACAGACGGGACAGTAAGTCAAAAACCTCTTGACATTACGGTTAATACATATAATGTGTGTCAATAAATTATACTGCACAATAGGCTGCCATTCTGTGCCACAAAGTCTGTGGTGATATTTTATTCATATAACAAAATATTTTATCCATCTGTCTTCTAACTGCTTAACGAGGTCCAGGGTCACGGGGATTGAAAAAAAATTGTTTTTAAATCGAATTAGTGAGAGAAAGCAAGAAATGGAAAAGATGACAGAGGAAGACAAAAGCGTTTTTCACTGCTTCATGGCTTTTGTTACAAATATTTTCTGACAAGCAGAGACAACAGGGTGATCCTGGTGGGGAAGAGAGACAAAAGCGTAAAGAGGAGGCTTTTCCAGAAGCGGACGTTTTTAATAAAGTGCGATTCATCGAATTAGGCCGCAGACAGCTGTACTGTAGGTTGCTTTTTAGACATCATAAAAACAGGATTTATAGAGAATAGAGACGAACGGCAGAGTGGCGGTGGCTACTAAGTGAACCTCGTACACAAGCGGGACCACATGTAGTCTGGCTTCTAAACCTCACACGGTAATGAGCGCGAGTACGAGTAACGGCGCTCTCGGAAAGGAGAGACGGCAGCCGGGGGTGCTTCTCCGTAACACAGCTGGGCCATCGCGATAAGCTGGGCCTCGTTTTTCCTGGCTGACGATTAGGCCACAAAGTTCCTTTAAAGTCTCTGTCATGCAGGTATGCTGTGGTGATGCTCCAATAGCTAAAAAAAACACTTCACAGATCCTGCCTCTGTATGGTTGTTAGATTAGGGCTTTGAAATTATCAGTGGGCCTGCAGAAACCATCAGCATTATGTTGTTAAAATGCCTACAGATCACTGCACATCCTGATCAAGCATTTTCTACACCCAAGATGTAAAGTAACTGCTTGTATCCTTGAAAAACGATTTGCGATCCACTGAAAGGTACTGAAATACAGCAACAGTAACAACAATAGTAATAAACTCATTGCCTATGTCTTGAACTGGTGGGAACATGTAATGGGCTTGTAATGACAACTGGGAGGTGATATCTAACCACTGCATACATCACCTACCCCAACTAAAATACAATTAAAGAAATGATTAATGTGCTCCTACTCTGTGTCCAGCCATATTTTTTAAACAAAACTGCGGATTGGTGGCTTGGCTGACGAGGGACAAAAACACAAGAAAATCTGAAGTTCAATTCATATCTTTGAAAGAAATTGAAAGTATTGTTATACTGTGAGGAAAAAATTGCCACCTGGCATCAAACTGGGAAACTGGGAAAACCGTGGTTTATGATTTGGCCATTTGAAAAATGTGCATTTTGTGAAATGTTAATTAGTTGGGTGTGCTGTCAGGCATTACTGAAACACTGTATTATTGGAATCAGGGATAAATTTAATCCTGCATTACTGAGGAAAGCCAGGTACCAAAGTCATGGGGGGAGGACTGGTGATTATTACACTTACCCACAGTGAAGTTCATTATCCTGTAAGTACAGCAGGAAAATGTTTCACTCTGTGACACTCTGTGGCTTTATCATAGTATGGCTTGTCCTCTGCACTTTTATATATTTTCTAATATTAACTAATTCTCTTATTCTGTGATATTTTGGACAGGGCATGTATACCAACTTGTCTAGTTGAACTGCTAATTTAGACAGCTAATTAACGAAGCCGCTACATGTGTTTGATTGGATGTGTAAAGGGATGTGGATCCATTCTAAGGGATGCATCTCATCATGGGTGCTGTGGGTCTGTTTACAACAGGAGGCTGGCTGTAGATCATCTGTAGGGTAATGACGGTTCCTTTTGGGTGTCGATGAGCTGCTGGAACCAGACACTGCCGTGATGGGCTTTTGTCCCAGACTTGGTGCGGGGGGGGGGGGCATGTGAGGAGCACGGACAGTGACACCTCCTGCTGCTCCTGCCTTCAGCACCCGCTCCCTGGTGGTAGAGAGGTCCGTATCCATAACAACGTGGGTCGCAGTTTCCTGTCACCCTGTGATGTCGCTCTGCTGTGTCATACATCATGATCCCGATCACTTATCAGTAAGACGCGTCCTTGTTCAGACTGGATAGGGGAGAGTGGGGGCACAGCCCTTCCTATTATTCTCGTTTTTTCTGTGCTGCTCCTCTCGTGCTGCTTTATATCTGCCCTTTAGTGAGTATGGTGTCGGGGTTCAGACGTACAGCGGCAGAAACTTGGCCACTGGCAGTAGGCCGTAGCACCCTACGGCCTGCTCGGTGCCCCTCATCCCTGTTTTCCGATTGGTTTTGTCGTGGTTTTTCCAGCATCGTTCTTTGCTAACGTTAACATGCTAATCCTCAGTCGTATGGCATCTTCTCCATCACCGACGAATTTGTCACAATCATCGGCAAAGGAAAAACAAAATTATCTTTCATTTGAAGCCCTCAGTATGGAAGGTTTTACATTTTTGTACTCTTTCTTTTTGCACTTGAGTTTAGTAATCATACATCCATTTTCTGTTACCATTTATCCAGTAGAACATCTCATTGAAGCACCAATACAGGATGCAAGTTTTTTGTAGAGCGCCCTCTACAGGCATGTAAGAGGCACAGATTCACCTAAAGCAAATGTTACTGTATTAGGCACTGGGAGGAAACCAGTGTACCTGGAGGAAATTAAAATACACGTGAGCTCCACACACACACACAGATAGTGGTGTTAGGGATCAAATCCACATGGTGGAGTTCTGAAGCTGCAGTGCCACCCACGTATAACCCTGCATCACCTTTTTATTTCACTAAAGTTTTGCTCCGCAGTGTTGCAGTGGCTTGCAGCACCTGTCAGTTTGATAATGACTTTGGCATTTAAGTGTTACTCCTGGAGCTTGTACTCGCAATCAGTATACCCTAAAAGCAAACCAACACATTTCTGTACCCTTGTTAAACACTGGCCTGAACAGGTTTCAGACCTGGTTAGGATCCAAAAAGGTGATCACCCCCTCTGATGCGTAAATGGAAAGGGGAGCACATTATTCATCAGGCGGCAGGAGCTCCCTGAGACAAGGGGAGCAGGTGGACCTTTCGCACTGAATGATCGATGGGTTTCATATCCTCACTAAAACAGTGGTAGTACAATGCTGGACTGCAATGGGATAGTCCATTTCAAATGCTCCACGATCACACTTACAATCCCCACAATCTGATATAAATTGTCATTTTGATGTTGTGGGGACCATTTTTTGCCCCCCCACTAAAAATCTAAAAATGCCAATAGTCTTGTATTTTCTTTGGTTACTTATGGTTGAGGTTTGGGCTGGGTAGGGGTTAAGGTTATCATTGTCGAGATTATGGTATGCCTATAGAAATATTTGGAGAGCCCCATAAAGATATGAATAAGTGAACTGTGTGTGTGTGTGGGGGGGGGGCATGCAATTTTCACATTGTGGGGAACAAATGTCCCCTTACAGTAAAATCCCGTTATAGTGGACTCGCTTATATTGGAATATCGTCTATAACGGACGAGGTCTGCTGGTCCCAGCTGTGCGCCTTTAAGAACATGCAGAAAAAGCATCAGATATAGCGGAATTTCGCTTATAACGGACAAACAATTTGGTCCCCAGGGCCACTTTTAGCTGTAGTTTTGTTCGGCTATAACGGACATGCAGGCTCTGCCTACAAAGCGCCTGATCTGCTGGTGATATCCAGTGCAGATACGTAGTCGGGATTATTAATAGTCACGCATCTGCTCAGGTAAAGATGGATTACTACATGTACAATATAATAATCTATACCACAAGTGTGTCTGTTGGGGTGTGGCATGAGTAAATGGTGTCCTGTACTTACATACAGCGACTCTGGATATAACGGACTTTGGATATAATGGACTGTTTTGGTCATATATCTGTATGGATATGTTGAATTTACTCTGATAAATGCTCCCTAGTGTATCACAGGTGCAGTAAGCACGCTTGAAATAAGCCAGCTTTTCAGCTTTGCTTGACCTGATTTACTTTGGCAAAAAACTTCAGCGAAGTATAAAATATGACAGGTTCTGAGGACTCTGGTTGGTGTATCTGCAGGCTTTAAACCCCCCCCCCACCCCCCAGATAGATTCTGGACTCATACTTTCACATTTTACTACAGTTCTTCAGACAAACATGGCCGACATTCATATCTTACTGCTAAATCTTCTTCCAAAGAGGTTGTTACGTCCTTGCATTTCACAGCCCAGCACCCGCCTTATTTCTCAATGCTGTGACATTCTACTGAACTATTCATACTTTGTAATCAATGATTGTTGAGCTAAAGACAACATGCTTAGTGGATTTCACTATCTATAACTACTCGGGCTCAACTGGAGCATTTAAGAATAGGAGGTGCTTCTCAATGTGCACACTTGACCATTCATGTCTTCTCCTGTATCTGTTTGATATCATCTTCCATTGCTGAAGACTGGCTCCGATACTAAGAACAGAAGTACAGAGGAAGGTAAGAATCCCCTGATGTCGTTCTTGCTCGGGAACAAACATGAAGGATGCATCGGTTGGATTCTAGCCAAACAAAAACAATCCCATGACTCACTGCGTCCCAAGTTTGCGCTCTTGTGAGACGCCCAGGGTCATCGGAAGGGGTAGCTGGATGGCAGGGGGGGGTTTCCTCACTTTCCAAAGGGGCATGTTCATGCCCATGTGTCCGTGATGGGGAACTAGTTGCCACTCACTGTGCCATGCAGCTTCACACTGGTATTCATGTTCAAGCTCTTCTGATCTTCCCGTGCTTCCTGTCTGACAGCTCACCGGCACAAGGTCGAATTGTGACTGGCGAATCACAGAGTCACAACGAGCTGTGGGGCACATCCTCTGTTTCCACGGAATTGTTTCCAGCCCTGTTAGAGCGTGTAGAATACAGTTGGCAGTGCAACCGTCTATGGGACAAAACCTGGAGATTTAATAAAGGCATTGCTTCTCCACCCCACTCTTCTTCTTGATCCTTTTATTTTCTTCCCCTTTCGGTGCCAGCTTGCTATAATCTCATTTGAACCAGGCCTCCTCTCTCACATTAGCTACCTGTGTGTCTTTGCCCATGATTCCTGATATTTCTTTCTTCTAACAGAGTGCCACCTTTTTATCTGGAGGACGGTGGAGCCCTTAAATGACCTGTTTCATCTTTGGAGGATGCGTGATGCATGTTGGCAGGGGCGAACGTCTTGGTTTCGCAGCAGAAACGCATGATCATCCCAGCTCGCTTGAAACACTCTGTCCTGATTCAGTAATTGCAATGCCATATAATTCTGGCCGTAACACTCTTCTTGGGTGACGATCTAGCTGTTAAGATGGGGATAGTTTGAAATAGATCCAAAGCACTGTTTAAAGGGACTGTTTGTTCCCAAACCACAGTATGCACTTCAGACATTTCTAGAGAGCTGCCTGAATTACTGCTTCTCCAAGCTGCTGACTCATTTTATGAAAACTAACTGGAAGTGGTCTTGGATTGCTGTAGAACTAACTTGATTTTTCATTAAATACTTCTTAAATAAACACAGCGTTTTGCATTGAATACAAAATACTGAGAAGACACTGAGCACTCTAGGAAGACAGTTAATTTGATATCCCCTGTTGAGATACCAGCTTATGACCTGTAGCTCCCCTCACATTCACACCTTTCTGTCCCGGCTGTTGTTTTTCCCGAGCCAAACTGCAGCAGGCGTCTCTGTCTGGCAGACAGGCTCGCGGGACCCTCCTGCTGCAAAGCATCTACCCTTTGCGGGGCTCCACGGTCACCTGACGGAAGGCAGGCAGTTTTACCTTCAGCTGAAACCTGACAGATATAAATAGATCTCCTTAGACTACGGCTCTGGTTGGCCGATGCGGAGTGAATGCCCACAGAGGCAGTGGATGCTGACAACGGCACAGGCAGAGGGCGACGTTTGGAGACATGCCTGGGACTTGGTGGCGTCTTTAGGCAATTACCCTGAACATAATCAGGCATTTAGATGATGTCTGGCATATTGTTAGAGGCAAAATGTTTGATGGATTTGTTATTTATAAGCAAAAAACATTAACATTATAGTATCTTAAATTCTGTTTGATTTTAAAGATAAATGAACCATTCCAACCAGACAGTAAATACTATACACGTGATTTTAAAATCTCAGACTTCAATAGTCATAAGAAAAGATCAAAATAGAGACCACTGTCTGACAAACCTTTTACATACAAAGCTGAATCTCTAGCTCCCTGGTATTTTACTGCTCACTAATCCAGCAGGAGAGCTGTGGATAAAATGAAGAATCATCTTGTGCTAATGAATGATTGGCGGTTGTTTTGACTTATATAATGAAGGTTTTGGGAACTTCAGTGCATCCTGAGCGTTTATGAAATCCTGTGTGGTTAAGTGGTGAGTAGCTCTTGCGAAAGATCTTCAAAAGTGGACCCAACCACTGTAGTATTATAGCTGGGGGGTGCTAATTTGCTCTATAGAATAGCCACAAGCTTCATCCTTACAAAAATATTTTGTTTTGGTCTATGCAATGCAACGCAATACATATACTTTATAGTTAAGCTCAACATCAAAAGGAGAAGCACCTGTAATTTCATCACATTTCTCATTGCGATATGTCACATCGTAGGAGAAACATCAAGGCGACAGCAATGAGCGATAACATTGATACTGCTCAGTCCAGCTGAGAAGGCACACCTCTCATTGACTGCATTATGCCATAATCCTCTGATATTCCAGGTGAGCTGTGAATCCTAGATGATGTGACTATCAGGAGAGTGGAAGGATCGTCCTTGAAATGTACGGGTGCGCCGATAAATCATCTGGAAAACACTACATTTTTAACCAACTGCACATGCATAATTTGCAGAACTTTAAAAGCGATCCTGCCATGAAAAACAATACCATCTTATTATTTTCATCTTGTAAATAAATTACTCCTCTATAGAGAAAAAAACTTGACATGTTTAGCAGCGAAACATGTTCCACTGTGAAAAAACCAAATTATGGGCCTGCTTTTAAAAAATAATATTCATAGATCATTCTTGAGTATTACGGGAGCGCAGTAACCGCGGACTGTAACAAAGGGAAATCGAGAACGAGACCGTAAAACACTGTTACAGGTATACGACTTAAAAAGCCATCCTATTAAAGTAAGCCCAATCCCCTGCAATCTCCGGATCCTCCATTAAAATGATTAAAGCCCTCGTGGGGTGGTAGGCTGTCAGAGCAGAATGCTAAAAGCGCAGGAAGAGCCGGCAGCGTGCCGGAGGACAGCCTGAAGTCAGCCCGCCGCCTTTTAACACCAGAGGTCCAGCAGACGGGACACCTGATGGGCCCCTGCTGCTCCTGCTGGCCATTTATCCAGGTTTGCATTTGTACAGTCGTGTGAGTGGATTTATGCTGATGTTCAAACCCCCGCCGAGGGCATCCTAGTGCTAAGATTAGCCTAGCAGCTTTCCAGTCTGCGGGCCACATCCAACATGCTTTAATATGGTCCGCAACATGATGTTCATTCATTATTAAATATGGCCCGCAGATCAATCTTTTGTTTTCCACAAAAAGACAATATGAAGTCTATATTGCAGTAATCACTGCCAGCACCCCCGTGGCCTAGCGAGCTCCACTGCCCCGCCCCTCACCCCCCAGAAAGCTTTGCCACCAACACCAAGTACAGATTAGCATGTCATTGAGAGTACATTATTTTTTATTCTCTCTCCTTTCCCTTTTAGCTCGAGTAGCCTGCTGGGAGAAATCCTGCTGGCTGGTGGCCCCCAGGCTATTTAAGTTTGACACCTCTGTTCTAGCAGTAGATATAGATGTTAATGGTCAGGCCAAAGTTTGACTTACTGGGGAGGGAGCGGGTGATGTAGCCACAACGTGCAGGGCTGAGATGCACATTTCCTTTTGTCCTTATCATTCAGCTTGTGGCTCTGTTCAATGGAGTCCAGTGTCTGGGTCCGAGGGGCTGTTTTTGCCCACTGGAATATTGTCTGGTTTCCTGTCCATTTCAGGGTTTTAATTCCCTTCTCCAGTAGTGTTCTACCACACCTGAGGTCCTCGCCCACGCCTGCCCATCTCATCACAGTCCAGAGCCCCTTTCAGGCCAATGGATTCCGAGACTGAAGATCAGAAGGTCTGGCACTGCAGATTGGGGGGGGGGGGGGGGGCGCACTGCTTTTTGTTTATCCTCTCAGATCTTGGAACGGCTCCTTGAGTAATTTCCAGGAGAAACAGGAAGCTGCATGAGCAATGAGTGGTTAATTAAATAGCATCGTGTTATTAATTTTATTATTATTCAGAACTATTTGAGGAATCCCAACTGAATGTTTTGTTTCTCTCAGCAGGCTCTGCCTTTATGCTCCCTCCATTTATCTTCATTCAGAAGAGGCCCATTAATTGTCTTTTTGACGGGACCCTGTTAACACCAGCAATGAATTAATTCAGTGAAAATGATCAACTAGATCCGTCTCCATCCACGGAGCTATAGATCAATGTTTCCCAACCCGGTCCTCAGGGACCCCAGACCGTCCATGATATGACTCCATCCCCACTAGCAGAAATGTGGACTGTCTGGCAGGGAGCTGGGAGGGAGCAATGACATGATCCGTCTGGGGGTCCCCTAGGACCGGGTCAAGAAACACTGCTAGAGACGCTGCACAGGGATTGGATTGCCACAGTAAACACCTCTTGGCTGGCAGCACTGTAGTGCTGGCTGGGTGGCTGCTGCCTAATGGAAACACAGCCTTGTCATTTCAGAGCCCTTTGCAATGGGTGAGAAACATTAATGTGTGGAGAGCGCAACTCAAACAGACCGTTTCCATTCATTTAAATAACAGACAAAATGTTGCAAATACATTGATCAAATACATTGAATGGAAACAATGGGAGGTTAATGCTTTGATAAGTCTAATCAAGAAAGATATTCATTTCATACTAATTGGTAATATATTTGCATTTAATTTATTTAGCGTATGCTTTTATCCAAAGTGGATACTGTTTCTTTTCTCCAGAAAGCAGGGTCCTTGGAATAATTTGGGGTTGAGGGTCTTGCTCAAGGGCCCAACAGTGAGATCACTACACTAAACCTGCAGAAATATCAATGGCGTCTATCAGCATTTACTATATATGCTTTAAAGCTAAAAGGAGAGGATGACATTTTTCATTATCTAATTACAGCAAATGACCAATATGTACACATACTTAATGGTGATTTGTGTGGATCATGAATATTTTAGTTCATTAATTGGAATAACCTCATTTAATATGTAAACCTGGGACTGAGAGTTAAAATGAAGTGTAACCTTCTCATTTATGCAGCTTAAAAAATGCACAATTACAGTGAGTTCTGTGCATTTCTGTGTTCAGTACAGGCCGTGCAGTAAGCGTCACTGTTTGTGACATTCACTTTTGCTGCCATTGTCACCGAATTAATATGCACCATGACGTCTAAACAATTTGTGCTGTAGTTAAGCTAACATTAACTTGCAATTGCCTGAAAGGTTCAGGAAATTTTCGTGGTAATGGTCAGCATTAATCATAACTACTAAATATATAAATAGATCCATTATAATAAAAATGAACGTACAATTTGTGCTCAGACATGATTATTTTGTCTGGGAAGGTTCTGAAAACTTTTGTGCATTGTGAGAGTTAGTGTGCAGGTCTGTACTGCAGAGGAGTGTCTCACTTACACTGAAGCTGACAGGACTGGGAAACATGTTCTGTCATCCCATCCCCCTGTCACACAACCCCAGCAGGTAATACATCCTACAGATGGAAATCATACATCGTGTGTCAATGTATTCCTCTGCTCTGGTAATCCTTCTGGACGCTTAGAGGGTAAAATGTCTCAGTGAATAGATATACTGATGGCAGGAAGGTTATTTTATAGACAGAATTCCTTAGAAAGCCAGCTCTTCTGTCCGGGTTTGCCGCTTAGATGACTGAGTCTGTCCACCTCGTCGCTCAGGAAGTGAGCACTGAGTAAAGAAACAACACTCTTCTCATTTAACATTTATCTTTCAATTCCGCAGAAGACACAAGTCTGTGGCCCTCAGAGTTTCTGAGATGCTTGTTGCCCCTCCACTGTGGCACACGGCTGATCCGTTCCAGCAACGCAGCGTATCCGGGGAATGTTTCATTACTGGCTGCGTTCTGTAAATGCGATCATACAGTCTCCTCTGTGGATGTGGCCCGCTTCCCGCTGTCAGCCAGCGACTCGTCTGAACGGGGTGGAGGCAGCCAGCGTGGACGTGTCATTTAATCAATCTCTGCCTCTGACATTACAGTCATTTATCTGCACCTTCAGTTATGCATTTAAAACGGTGAGCTGGAGCAGCGGCTGAGAACTGCTGAAAGGGCATCATCTCATGTACGCCTTAATGGCAGGAGAGATCACTGGCCATCTATCATTCTCTCCATGCTCTCTGTGTTTGGAATGATGTGTGTTTCCTGATCCCCCCCCCACCCCCCACCCAATATTTACTGGAAAATCAGATTGCAGTTTCTTTTTTTTTTTTTTTTTGACCTAGCGATTACTGGACTTTTTGTTTCAGTCTTCTTTGAAGTATTGGGTTCTCCTCCGAGATGCGCCTGCCCTACCGTCGATGATGACATCATGGCCGGGCGCATGAGGAGAGATCGAAATCTGATTTGCTCTCATAAAACTTTCAGTACCTTATCGGTGACAAAGTAAGAATTATGGAGCTCATTCGTCGGCTGGGGATGAAAACCAAGTCCATCGCTAGAAAGGAAGAAAAAAAGACTGGCGTGATGCAAGTGGACAATACAGCGAATTCAGCTGTTGAGAAAAATTACTTGCATGAGTAAGATGCAGGACTCTGTCCTCATGTATAATAGATGCTTTTTGCTTTTTTGTTCTCCAAATGTCCTCCCGTCGCCATGCTCCCCAATGTATAGCTGTCACTGATAAGAGTGACAGGCCCCACGCAGCCACAGCCCCAGGAGAGTGACCCAGGCCTGGCCAACTTGTGTCACATGTCTGCCAGTCTTCTCCTATTACTATACGGATTTCGCTTAAATCTGTCACACGTCTCCTGCTAAGAGACCAGTGCAGTGCATTTTAAAGCAGAATATGAAGATATGGCGGCTCTTTGGGTCGGGCTTTCAAATGCTGCCCCGACTCTGCCTGTCTGCAGTTTGCATGCTGCACCTATGCTGCCTGTCTGCAGTTTGCATGCTGCACCTATGCTGCCTGTCTGTAGTTTGCATGCGGCCCCCGCGCTGCCTGTCTGCAGTCTGCATGCTGCCCCCATGCTGCCTGTCTGCAGTCTGCATGCTGCACCTATGCTGCCTGTCTGCAGTTTGCATGCTGCACCTATGCTGCCTGTCTGCAGTTTGCATGCTGCACCTATGCTGCCTGTCTGCAGTTTGCATGCTGCACCTATGCTGCCTGTCTGTAGTTTGCATGCGGCCCCCGCGCTGCCTGTCTGCAGTCTGCATGCTGCCCCCATGCTGCCTGTCTGCAGTCTGCATGCTGCACCTATGCTGCCTGTCTGCAGTTTGCATGCTGCACCTATGCTGCCTGTCTGTAGTTTGCATGCTGTCCCCATGCTAGATGCTCTATGCACTTAAACGGGTTTCTGCTCACTGTCCGCAGGAATTCCATCCTGGGCATCTCCTGCCTGTGTCCTTGGGAGACTGAGAAAGGCTCCGGGCTCCCTGAGAACTGGAAAATGGGAGAGAGGATGGATGGATGGATGGATATATGGATGGATGTATGTATGGATGGATGGATGGATGGATGAACGGACATCCTATACATTCTATAGCCAACAGTTCATCACTTAGCTATAAGCCTAATAGGAGCAGATTAGAATCAGGATGGAGCTCTGTGCCATTAGTGAGAATCAGCAGTGAGAATGTTTTGGTTTTCTGGCAGTGAGATGAGAGCTGCGAACAATCAGTGCCTGCTGAACAAAGCATAGGGCTGAAAGGGGTCTGAGCCTCTACTCCAGCAAAGTCGCTGAATTCTCCGCAAAGCAGCAAAAAGAGGAACCCTTTTCTGTAAACACACCAAACACTGTGGCAAACTGGATTTAGTTCTTCTTATTTACTTTTTTTTTCTTTTTGCAACAATGCTTTTTGTAAAACTGTATTACTCTGTGGCAGCCTTGGTTACTAGACTATAAAATAGAATTTTACCTTAAGCTTGAAAATAATTAATAAAAGATTCCATTCCTTACGTGTAATTAAGTAAATCAAAGACTGTATGGTTGGTCTAATTTGAGTGCTCAGTGCTTTTTAAATGTATTCTTGACCACCCACTGAAATTACCTGTGCTGCCATTCTAGTATCCACATTATGTAATTAAACATCCAATCCCGAATTTCAAAAGCAATCAAGATTCATGTGACTTTAATTTAGGCTAAATTGTTTACTTTACGTTGTTTACAGAAACGCAAAAAAGTTCTTGAATTACAGGGGAAAGTCAGTTGATATTGAGGCGATTTAGCCAGTTCCACGCTAAATAACATTTATTTTCCTTACAGCATGTTCATTTCTGTCTCATAGAAAACAAAACATAGTAAATTAACTTAAAATAACCAGCTGCTTTGAATAAAAAATACATGGTTTGCGTCAGTTTCAGGTTCATGGAAACCATCCGTCACATTATGTCATGGAAGATTATATATTTCATATTTCCCAAATGTTCAGAAAAAAAGCACAAAATACTGTAATATCCAAATGTTCCTTCTTAAATATACACATCCGACTCCCTAAAACCCTAAATGTTAAAACTTACTTTCTTACAGTACATGTACACATCCCACCTCCTACAACGCTTAATGTTTAAACATACCTTCTTAAATGTACACATCCTACCTTCTGAAACCCTAAATGTCAAAACTTACCTTCTTAAATGTACATATCCCAACCCCTACCATGCTAAATGTCAAAATTTACCTTTTTAAATGTACACCTCTTTCATTCTAACACTTAAAGAGCCAACGCTTATCTTTCACACATTTTCTAAAATCCCAAATGTCCAAGCTTACTGTCTTAAAGATACCTTCAGAGATGTTTTGAAACACAGATATCCATGCTCTGCATTTCAATGTCAATGCATTTCCTTCATTAGAACCTAGATGCCCATATTTCTCGTCCTAAATCAAATGCTGAGTTACAAGCCAGCGGAATCTCTTAGGTTTGCTTACAAACATAGAGCCTCCTTCAGCAGATTCAGCATGTTGGTGCTTTAAAGCAGAAGTAAAGCACAGCAGCACCAACTCTACTATGCTCATTAGCAGGAGCTCTTCAGTGCATGCTGGACGGGTCATTAGAGCTAAAGGCAGGACAGCACTGTTTATTCCCACCTCTTACTGGTCCTAAGCATCTGTAAGGATGTGTCTATGAAGCAGTGTCATGGTGACTCAGCGAGTAGCACTCATACCTCACACCTCCAGGCTTGTTGGCTGGAGGTCCTGGCCGAGCTGTGTGCAAGGAGCCTGCATGTTCTCCCCGTGTTGTACTGGATTGGTTGAGGTTAGTTGAATTGGCATCTCTATATTTCCCTTAGTGTGTGTGAGTATTTGGCCTGTGACAGACTGACATCCCATGCAGGATGTACCCCTGTTCTATGCTCCAGGCTCTCTGTGATCCAAGAATGTATTATTATTATTATTATTATTATTATTATTATTATTATTATTATTATTATTATTATTAATGAGGATGATGACCATCGACACTCCAGAGTTCTCCAGAATGTCCTGCCTTCTGATTGGCTCAATATTCAATAGCATGCTGATTTTATGATGCTTGAAGGCATATGCCTTGTTGCTTGATCCTTGTTCTTTCTCTTTTACCATCAAGCATTCTGCTCCTCCAGGCTTCATAATCAGCAGTCCAATGGTTTGCTTTCCTTGCAGTTCCCGGTGAAAGACACTGATGCTCTTCCTGTCCTGTTTCCTCATTGCTTGCATTTCACATACATGAAGAATCATACCATATTCTGACCATATCTGATCCTTGTTCCTAGAGCTACTGTACATCAGTCATTCCAGGGATATTAACACATTAAGGGTTTGTGACACTGGAAGGCAGTGGATGTTTATGAGAAGAAATGGAGTCAGGGGCAAGCATCTCTACTCATCAGTGATGATCTAATTTACAAGTATAAAACAAGTGTGCACTGTTACGTAGAGGGTGTCTAGAAGTAATACTCCAGATATGTTATCTACCTGCCCATCTTAGCCAATTAAATGGCCCCATTCCTTTGTCTATACTTCCCATGTCCCGCTCATCTATTCACTTTCCAGTATCCGAGGTTCTTCACTGGATTATAGGCATGAAAACTAATGAACAGACCTTTGCTACGCATCAGCGTTACCCAAAGTTTAAACAGTTTTGGCACAGATGTTATGCAGGTTTCCAAGGAGACATGTGAGAGCCCAGTCATCTCCAAGGATGTGTCACCCGCCGCAGAATCCTTAGTCATTAATTTGTTCAGCTCTTGCAGAATGACATGGTACCCTTGACCTGTTGATCGGATGAAAAATCATAATTCTCCCATCATCATGCCTGTCTGTGCTTGAGCAGGGGCGGAGGCTGACAACGACTTCCTTTGATTTCTCATTTCGGTTTATTAAGCCACTGGGTTCCAGTTGGGAAGTGGCATGACAGCCTCTGTAATACATTTTGGATTTACACCAGACGCCAAGGTTAAAATCTTCCCCTCAAGGTCCAGCTGGTTCTTTGATGTCCGTGCCCAGTTTAAAGACCAGCCTGAGCAATGCCTTCTACAGATTACAGCCTGCTCATTTATCCCCAAATTGGGGCCGAAGTCTAATTTATCCTCACACTTCAGCCTCGTGTGTAAATACTTCACCTGAGTCCATTTTATATTTTTGTGGGGCCTCGATTTTATATCAGGCTTTAAATCATTAACCATTGATTGGCAGATCTATTATTATGCTTATAAAATCGCTTTCAAAAAACAGATCTGTTCGAAGAACCTGTTGCTGGACTTCCATTTCATTTGCATATTTTTCTTATTTGTTTGTTGCTTGTGTCATTATAATAATAATAATAATTATTATTATTATTATTATTAATGTCATTTGATTATCTTATTTTGAATTGCGCAGAAGTTTAATATGTTCACTTTTTAACAGTATAATATGTGTGCTGTTTTTACAATTTGACACCTTTTTCCGCTTGTTGACACTGGGAATTTAAACTAGGTCATTTCGATGAAGCAGAAGGACTAATATTCGGACGTCACATGATAACCCTTTTAATGCATGTCTTCAACCACAGCACAACCTGCTGGCAGCCAAGCAAAATGAGGCAACTAAGCAACAGCGTAAAGAAATGCAATTATTTTGCTTGCATCATCATGCACATCATTAATATTTGCTGGAGAGGTAATTTATAACATTGTACTGGAAATGCACAGGATGAGTAAGCAAATGTGGATTAAGTAAACGCTGTTAGCTTGGATGACATGGCAGGCGTCTGAATCAGTACGACAGAAGAAGTAGTGCTGCAGCAGCCGCATTCCTGGATGTTCACACTTCTTGCGCCAAGGCGCCTGCTATCATGTACTTTGAGGCCAGGCCTGAGGTGGCGCTATGGAACAAAGCTGCTCATTTATGAAGCGTAGTCTGGATGTTACATTAAAAGTTATAATTTTACTAAAACTAGCCATGTAATATGCACTTAAACAATGCATGGACAAAGACAGGTATATGATGTTGCAGTTACAAGCATGTATTTTATTTTAGTTTATAAGACCAAAGAGGGGAACCATATAAATACCTCAGTTAACCTCTTTTTCAGCCTTCTAGCCATGTTTGTTCTCAGTCTGATTAGAGGGGGTAGAAATGGTGTTCATAGACAATCTTCGGTCCGATCTACTTTCTGACTTTCTGCTACTTTTCCCACTGAACAATCGAGGCAAGTTCACCTGACTGAAAGATTCATGTGCGTTGCTTCAGTTTTAGAGTACTATGTGCCCTCGTGCCCCCCCACCCCCGAATGCAGTCTCCACACCCAACCTCACTGATGAAATTATATCACCATAGCACATCCACAATAAGTGTGATCCAGTCGTAATTCACCCAACTGCCCGTCTTGGATGGCAGGAAATGAGCGTCTATACAGCAGGGGCAGGACTGAGACACACACTGTGCTGTATATACAATAGCATATAGCAACCATAGGAGATTAACAGCCATAAATGAGACGCTGTTGCTCTATAGAGATACAAACAGTTATGTCCTATTTCAATTACAGTCAAACCATGGATTGCGAGTAACTTGGTTTGCGAATGTTTTGCAAGACGAGCAAAAATTTTTAAATAAATTTTAACTTGAGAAACGTGCGAGGTCTTGCAATACAAGTTTTATGTATAGACTTTGTCTGCCTAGCGTCACGTAATCACAACTGAGCCGATGGTTCTTCTCTCTCCCTCTCGCTGCGGGCTTATGGGTAATCGTCTCCCATGCTTGGTGTCAGTCAGCCTGCCTCACTCGTATAGTCAAAATTTTGTAGAAAAGCCCCAACAGAATAAGGGTGTAGCAGTGCGAGTTTAACAACAATGCAATGTCTACTGGACATTTTGCAAAGGAGGCAAAAGCAGCTGTCATTGGATAGGTTCCTTGTTAAAGTCACACAAAAAGAAAAAGATTCCAGTGAGCCAACTGATAGCAGTGATTCCGTCCAAAATAGCCCTCCTCTTTGCTTTGATATACGAGTGCTTTGGATGACAAGCACGTTTCCAGAACGAATTATGCTCGCAATCCGAGGTTTTACTGTATCATTTTCATTCATTTACATTAGTCATTCTGGTGTGACTCTCAATGCCACCCCTAATTTTAGCATCGTCACAATCAGCGAGCACAGTTTCCTCCCAGGACTTGCTGATATTTCATGGAAGTTCTATGGATCATCCACATTGATGTCAAAGATATAGTGGCATGTTTTACA
The DNA here is from genome assembly GCF_023856365.1 of Brienomyrus brachyistius. Taxonomy (NCBI): domain Eukaryota; kingdom Metazoa; phylum Chordata; class Actinopteri; order Osteoglossiformes; family Mormyridae; genus Brienomyrus; species Brienomyrus brachyistius. Next base: position 12,243,800 of record NC_064545.1, read on the forward strand.
GTAGGTGGGGCATGGCTTATCACTTGTGTTGCAATCCCTGTCTTGTTATCAAATGCTGAAGTAGCCATCTTGGTTGCGCTCCTCTCCCAAGTACCTTGCTACAGCACCTTCCCACTGTACAACATGGCCTCTTTGCAGAAGGTTGGGTTGCAGCGAGCGATTAGAATCGCTGGGAAGCGCTAATATGAAAGAGGCCGGAGTCAGTTGCAGGGAGCACCTCTGCTCTGACCGCTGTTGCATTATGTAGCTACGACCATCAAACGCCCTTGAGCCGCAGTTTGGTGTTTGAATGGGAGGTGATTAGATGGGGCTCTGAAATTACTTTCTGTTTGAAACGTGCCTTAATAAGAAGTAATACAATGAGACTGGATAATGAAAGCAGTCTGACAGACTGCGACCCAGAGGTGCATAGGCATGATATTCTGGCGGAGTGCTGAGCTTTTCCTGGCAGCTTGCCCCTGCATTGGAGATATCTTAGATAACAAATTATCATCGCATCATAATACACCCCATGGACTGCAAATAAAATTCTTACATTCCCTTTGGCCATGTTAACATTTGAGTCTCTGTGATTAAAATTGGAGATGATTTCCACCGACAAGAGTGATGTCTAACTTGTATCCTCAGTCTGCTTTGAAGCCCTGTGTGAACTCTGTCCAAATTATCCATTGCGTATAACCAAATTAACCCGCATTCAGTCATACTTAAGCAGCTTCATGTCGTGTGTTTCTGCATACTAACCATGTAGGTGGGCATAGCACATGACGGCAGTTATGGTATTGAGTTATACATTTTGAGAAGCGAATTTTATTATTTCCTCGTGTGATTTTATTGTGACCTCATACTAATCATTGTTTGCAAACTCTCAAATAATTTCTTTGCGCCAGTGCCTTCATGTTATACATAAAAAATAGCATAAACAATAGTGCACTTCAAAATAATGTAATAAAAATAAGACAACAGTTTAGTGTGTGTGCATCCGCCTGTGTCTTTTGTAGGGCGGCAATAATGATAATAATTGGTAATAAAAATAATAGACGATAAAATTTAGTCATTGATTGGTAAACTGCGCACAATGAGATTACTGCCTAAAAACATTAATAATGGCATGTTAAATTTAGCTGATACTTCAGTTTTCCATGTGCCTTTATGGCAGAGGGAAGATGTACTACAACAAACACAAATATAAGCAGTGTAATCGGAAATAGCCAGAATATCATTGCTTTTGAAAATACCATCAAAATCAACCCCAATCAAAGTGTGCTATAACGTATAATCGTTAGCAAGCTATACAGTATATGGCAGAGACAGTAGAGCATTGTTTTTATGGCACTTTTGCACTGTAAAAAGGTTTCATTACAACTGTGACTTAAACATACATCTTGTTGTTTTTTTTTTCAAATAAAGCATTTGTACTTTTCTTTACATCCTGCGTTTTTGGCCCAACTAATTGATTAGTTTGTCACACGATCACAATTAAAAGATAATTGTTTTTTGCAGCCTTAATGTTTTGCATGAAATGTAGTCTCGTACTCTACATACAAAATTCATCGTGGGGGACCTCGAAGTTCAGGGTCCATTTTTAATCCCAGTCCAGCCCTGTCTGCATGCACTAGTTTTCCATACATGCTTAATCAATGCAAGCCTGGAGCTTGTCCCAGGATGTACAAGGAACAGAACTGTTTGGACAGGACACACAATCTCCCCCTTAATTGTCGATTCAGAGACACCGATACATCTAAAGAATAGCCCACAGGCCTGGAGGTAGGTAGGAGACCGCAGAACGACCTACCAAATATACCATAAATTCATTTTATTTCTATATCCAAGCCGTATATTGAAATATATTATTGTCAATGTGCTTAATTAAAATCTCCTCTTCTTAGTCTTGAACTGCAGTGTCTTGGTTTGGGCTATGATCATCGTCGTGACCATTCAGCTGCATCGTCATTGCATGTTTCCCCAGGAAAAATAGCGGGCATGGCTGTATATCATGATGGCAGCAAACCAGGGGAGTTAAAATCTTAATTGATGGCTTATTTGAAAGCCAACGGCAGGCCGGGTGCAAATCAGTTTCAGACAACTGCAATAATTTTTTTTTGCCTTTGAATTTCATAGAGCATTTATAAATGCATGTCATTACAGTATTAAGTGAGTGTGAAACATGAAGCAACTCTAGCAGTCAGGGAAAAGAGCTTTGAGAAAATCTCCTAACGTGTCAGTTCAGTCCATTGACAGTGCAACTGATCTTGTTGCTTCAAGTACGGTATGCCTTTGACAAAAACAGTTTTGATAGAAATGCAAAATAAGAAATTATGTCACTGTTATTCCTATAGAGCTGTTTTTAAGGTAAAGATTTTATTCTTGACTCAAAGACTTTGATATAAGAGATCCTGACATCCTCCAACTGGGCAGGTGCAACCAAGGAAATGGTTTAGATGTAATTTGATGTAAGTGCTGCATTTGGTGGAATGTAAAATGCTGAATTAAAAATATGAATTTATTTTTCTAAATGGAAAACTGTCTTTAGGAAAGGAAACGTCTGCTGGAATCCAAGTATCAGATGAAGACGAGGATATGGAGCCCTGGGCGTGGGCGGTGTTTGGACCCTGTCCCTGTCCCTGTGTGTGCAGTTTGTGTGTTCTATCACCCACACCTCCAGCTGGGGTTTGGACCCTGTCCCTGTATGTGCAGTTTGTGTGTTCTATCATCCCACACCTCCAGCTAGGGTTTGGACCCTGTCCCTGTGTGTGCAGTTTGTGTGTTCTATCACCCACACCTCCAGCTGGGGTTTGGACCCTGTCCCTGTGTGTGCAGTTTGTGTGTTCTATCATCCCACACCTCCAGCTAGGGTTTGGACCCTGTCCCTGTGTGTGCAGTTTGTGTGTTCTATCACCCACACCTCCAGCTGGGGTTTGGACCCTGTCCCTGTGTGTGCAGTTTGTGTGTTCTATCATCCCACACCTCCAGCTAGGGTTTGGACCCTGTCCCTGTGTGTGCAGTTTGTGTGTTCTATCATCCCACACCTCCAGCTAGGGTTTGGACCCTGTCCCTGTTCCTGTGTGTGCAGTTTGTGTGTTGTATCATCCACACCTCCAGCTGGGCTTTGAACCCTCACCCTGTCCCTGTGTGTGCAGTTTGTGTTCTTTTTCCCATGATAAAAATGATTCCTTCTGTGGTCCAAAACCATGCAGTTTGTTGAACCACTGTGCAGTCAATGTGTGTGTGTGTGTGTGTGTATGTATGTTCTCTTGGATAGACCCCCTCTCCCCCCCCCCAGATAACTGGAAGATACTGTTCATACTATAGACATTTTGAGGAGGTGGGGATTTGAGTACCATGGTGTTCCAATAAAGCTGAATAAAATTATTTGGAAAATGACCAGCACCCTGGTTGAATACATCTATAATAAAATATAGTTTTTCATCCATACCCCTGTAATAGAGGCCATACTGTGATTTAACACAGAGAATGCTAACAGGCCACATTGTGATTTAACACAGAGCATGCTACAGGTACTGTACTGTATGCTAACAGGCCACATTGTGATTTAACACAGAGCACACTACAGGTACTGTACTGTATGCTAACAGGCCACATTGTGATTTAACACAGAGCGTGCTACAGGTACTGTACTGTATGCTAACAGGCCACATTGTGATTTAACACAGAGCATGCTACAGGTACTGTACTGTATGCTAACAGGCCACATTGTGATTTAACACAGAGCATGCTACAGGTACTGTACTGTATGCTAACAGGCCACATTGTGATTTAACACAGAGCATGCTACAGGTACTGTACTGTATGCTAACAGGCCACATTGTGATTTAACACAGAGCATGCTACAGGTACTGTACTGTATGCTAACAGGCCATACCACGCCTTTCAGGAAAGGTACTCTGGATTTGTTTGTCCTTTGCCTCGGCTCTGAGAAATTACCCAGAATCTTAAGATTGCTGGGCATCCAGATCAGACAGTAAAGTACAGTACAGACAGAAGCAAATGGGTCCATTCAGCTTTAGGTTACCAGAACCAGCTCCAAATCCAAGTTTCTTGGTCAATAAACATTGCAGTTTATGTCTTTCCATCAGCCTAGGACACGTGGCATTTTCAGCTACACCAAGCTTTTTTGCATTATAGTCAATTCACAAGCATACTGATCGTGTGAAGGACTAATCTGTAGAAGGTCTGTGTCTGTGTAGGTGGAGTTTCCTTCTATGGGGATTTTGTGTGAGATTCTCTCTAACCTATATAAGATTCTACCTAATTTGAAAAAGTCAGGCTGGTGGAAAAAGATCAGGTTTAAAAGAGGATTTTCTGTCAAGTGCCATGCATGATAAAAATCCATCCATCCGTCTGTCCGTGTGTCCATCCATCCATAGGAGCCCCCCAAGAAACATAGTCCTTAGGCCTTTTCCAAAACCAGAAACCATAGGCTGGATGAGTAAACAGATATAAACCTTCCAGTATTCTTGGAAGGTACAGAACTAGTACAATGTTCCATGACTAAGATGGAGTCTACATTGTTTCTCCTAGAACTCTCCTCTCCAGTACGCTGTTATAGAACTTCCCAGGGAAGCTTTGGAGTGTGATCCCCCTGGACCGGTGATCCGGTTTCTTAAAGATTGGGACGACCACCCCAGCATGCCAATCCAAAGGCACTGTTGCTGATCTCCATTCAATGTTGAAGACAGAGTTGGCATGTCAAACCAAGACAGCCCAACAACATCAAGATCTTACAAGACCTCAGGGTGAATCTCATCTACCCCCAGAGCCTTACCACCAAAGAGTTTTTTGAATACTTCAGTGACCTCAGCCCTACTGAAGGGTGAGTCCTCTAACTCTATTTCCTCCAAGGAAGACATGTCAGTGGGATTCAGGAGGTCCTCGGAGATCTCCTTCCACCTCCTGACTATATCCCCTGCAGTTGAAGTCAACAGTGCCCAAACCCTCCTGTAAACAGCATGGGTAAAGCCCTGCTTCCCCTCCTCAGTCATCTGATGGTTTGCCAGAATCTCTTTGTGGCCGACCAAAAGTCATTTTTCTATGGCCTCATCGAATTCCTCCCACATTCAAGTTTTTTCTTCAGCAACAGCTAATGCCGGAATTCTACTTGGCCTGCCAATACGTGTCAGCTGCTTTGGGCATCCAACAAGCTAACCAAGTTCAGAAGGCCTCCTTTTCTTCGTGACTGCTTAAGCCAGATGCCTCCAGCACACCCTAACTATGTTTTGGTCTACCTGGTCTATTCTGCATTTTCCCCGTCATGGGATCCAACCCACCACCATGTGGCGATCAGTTGACAACTCAGTTTCTCTCTTCATCTGAGTATCCATCACATATGGTCACAGATCTGAAAATACGATTACAAAATCAATCATCAAGCTGAAGCTTAGGGTGCTCTGGTGCCAAGTGTACTTATGAACACCCTTATGCTCAAACATGATGTTTGGTTTGGACAAACTGTGGTTAGCACAGAAGTCCATTAATAGACCACCATTCCGGTTCAGATGGAGCAGGCTGTTACTCTCAAATACACCCTTCCAAGATTCACTGTTATTACCCACGTGAGTGATAAAGTCCCCCAGTAGAATAGTGGGTTCCCAGGACATGGCGCTCTCCAGCACCCTATCCAAGGTCACCAAGAAGGAGAACATCATCTCACACTCTGTCACACACCTGCCTACCACAACAGCATGGGTGTGTCCGACGCCTCTCACTCAGGGAAACTGCAGAGCAGAATAAAGTCCAGCCCCTCTTCAAAAATTTGATTTGAGAACCTGTGATCAGACCCCTGTCTTCAACTACCACTCCATCCATAATGCACCGGACCCCACGCTGCCTCCTGCAGGTGGTAGGCTCACGAGAGTGCGGACTCATGTAACTCTTTCAGTCTCTGCAGGGTTGGGGCCCATGGGTAGAGATTCGACTACCATGTGCTCCAGACCAACAGCCCCCCATCAGGGATGGGCCCCAGTCATCCTGGTCTTGCAGAGGTTACATGGTCCTCACTTTTTGAACCTCACTTGGCCCAGCCGCTCACAAATTCGGGAGACCCTACTAGGGGGAATTTCCCCTGAAAACATACCTCTAAGATCACAGAGATGCACAAACCGTTCCGCCACGATAAGGTATCAATTCATGGGTAATCCAATTATTTTTATTATTATTATTATGTCTTGCTATTTTATATCATGTTTATTCTGTCTCATGTCCGTCATGCCTAGGAGTCTCTTTCCAGCCTTTAGTGAGACATTAGTGAGAAAATGACTTCACAAGTCAAGTCAAACATGAAATAAGGTCAGCGAATGCACCAGTATTATATTACACCATAATGTCAGATGGAGGAGAACAATGAACTGGCCAGGGCTCACATAGCCACATATCAAACTGCAGTAGCCATCTTGCAAAGATTTGACCCTTGACCCCAGGCCTTTCAACAATCCTGAGAGACTGAGATGGGACAGATTTGGCAGCCCACCGACCGACTCTCTCCCAGTGATGAGGTCAGCACCCCCCTGAGAAGTCCCCATGCAATGTTTCTCAGATAAAAAGAGGTCCTAGCAATTAGCCCCCCCCCCCAATAGTCACAGTCTGCATCCACACTGCTACCGGAGAGGCTGTCTCTCTCACTGCTGATAAGAACAGATATAAAAGCATATTTCAGGAGAATAATGGCTTTGCGGGGTGTTGGGTTGCAGCAGCAGATGCTCGGAGCCTCCTCAGGCTTCTGTCAGGTGGGACTCAGAAACACGGACCGGTGATAGAATGATGCCCTCGTTCGAGTCAGGCAGCGAGGCCAACGCATTGACCACGTCTGTCCGCTCTTTTCTGGGTCACTCCCCAGTCCAGTCTCTGGTTAGATATAGCAGGATTAGCAAACGGCGTGCAGAGGCAGTCTTGCAGAGCTTAAGGTTCGTTAAGGCTAAAAAAGAAAACATCAACGTGCGAGCTGATAAAACAAGTAGACGCCATGGAGCCCCGCCATGCCTCTTCATTATTTAAGCCTTGCAGATAAATCCATTGACAGGGTGGCGACAGCGACGTCCAATTTAATTTGGCGAGGACTAATGGAAAAAAATTACTTAATTACATTATGTGATTCATTTCTGTTGTTTTAATTGTATTCCTTTTCATAATGCTACGACTTAAATAATCAATCCCCAGACAGGCCACTAATGAGAGGCACAATAGCTGGAATACACAGAATACACATCAAGCAAGGACTTTTAGCGGTGTTATCAGTCTGAGAGAATTCAGTCATTACTTTTCTCCCGATTGAAAAAATACAAACGCATATTTAACCGTATTTAAAATTTTCAAGCACATAAAAACATATTTTTCACATCTTAGTTGAAAAGTCTTTTTTCCACCTCTATCTCTTAACAAAAGCAGGACACGAGAAGTTCAACAAAAAATGGCAGTCTTGCGTAGCGGAATTTGGAAGAGCATTGTGGGAAAGGCTGTGGACAGCTCTCCGGCTGCACCTTCCTGACACCGTGAAGACACCCGATGTTCGCGAGATGCACTTTAGCTGGCTCCCTCGGCCCTGGGAGCCTGAGAGTGCGACTCTGTCGAGCGCAGCTCAGACAGAAAGTGACGTGGGTGGCAATGGCTCAGCCTCAGCAGATGTGCACATCACAAGAATAGCTCTCCGCTGGTGCTTGTTCAGTGGATGAATAGGCCACATTAAAAAAGGACATTAAAGCGAGGTGAAAATAGCCCTCTTTCTGAAATGTTAATGGGGTTTCAGGTTATGCATCTTTAATAAATTATGCGCAGACAGTAGCACCATAGCGCATCAGGGACAGCTTAGCCATCTCTATATTTAATTTAAACCGAGAAAACAACTTCTTCACCTTTGAGGCAGCTGTCATCGTTTCAGGCTTGATGTAGGCCCCACTAAGTGACTGGAAGCGTGTGTCTCAAGCACAGTGCACACAAAAAAAGGGGAAGTACTTTCGTTTTTTTTTTGTTATTTTTTTGTTTTTTTCTGATCCAGTGTCTGGATGAAGCCCGCAGATTTGATGTTTCCCATACGGACGCGCTTCAATTTCTCAGCTCCATCTCTATGATGCAAGCTGACTGTTTGTGGCATGTTGGATGAACGTGAGCTGCATCCAAGATGTGAGATTTGGATACAAGAAGGTCCATGAGCTGGAATAGAATCCAGTGAGTACCAAATGTCACATGTGTGGGGGGATCTACTCCATTCAGCCAGTAGAGATCACCAGGTTGCTGGTGCTCTGAAGTAAAGGTTAGACCTCCTGGTCTGGCAAAAAAAGGAAAGATGAGATACATATATTTTTCCATCCAAGGTACTTATTATCCTATATTCCTACTTCTATTAATGTACCATGATTGTATGACCATGTATTATATAAATGTCTTGACTGGTCCCTGGTTTTCGACTGACACAAAAAATGCATCCCTATTAATTAATGGAACTGACACAGATGTATAGTTAACGACACTGTAGTAACATGAACCAAGAATTAGCTAAAATAATAGCTTTTATTCTCCACAACAGTGTAACAAACTTCAACACCACAGCACACTCTCAACATCCCATTCCACCAAACAACCTAACAATATAGGCACCAATTACACGTCCCAATCACATTCTAAGCAATATAACAACATAAAGTAATCAGTGTACTACAGCCATAAAATTTCCTGCAACAAACATTAGCAGCAGAATGGGTGGTTTTAGAGAGGGTTAGTAACTTTCCGCTTGGCACCATCGTAGGATGCCGCCTTTCCAACAAGTCAGTTTGCCAAATTTCTGCCCTGCTAGAACTGCCCTGATCAGCAGCAAGTGAAGTAATTATGCAGTAGAAACATCGAGGAGCAAGTTCAGTTGCTCCTAGTTTTTTGCTACACAAACCTAAAGTAATGGACCCGATCACACAACATCAATACCCAACCTGAATGGCAGGAAAAAGCCCATCGGCAATGTTCCAACATGTAATGAAATGTACTCTTGGAAGAGCAGAGGCTGTTATAGTAACAAGGGGTACACCAAATTCATAATCATACCCACGGTCCTGGAATGAGATACTAGACAAGCTGGTGTCCACATAAAACGCAGTTAAATTTCTGTTCCTCTTGTAGCTCACTGCACACAGCTGCCTTTTCATTAATACTGACAGGTCATATGCTGTGTCAGAAGAGAACGATCAACAGTGTGTTTCACTTAAGCGTGCGACTTGGGATCTTAAGGTCCATCTGTTTCTCTAAGTGGTAGCACAGCGGCCCAGTTGGTACCACTCCTGCCTCTCTAGGTGTGGGTTTGTCGTGTTTCCTCTGTCTGCTTACAGGGGTTTCCTCAGGGTCCTCCAGTCACCGCCTACAAACTGAAAAGTACGGTTTGGTGAGCTGACATCTCTAAATTTCCCGTGGTGTGTGCCTATGTGTGCAGGCTTCAGTAGCGGAGCCAGAAATGTCAGCGTGGGTGGGTCGGCAGAAAATCAGGCAGGCCAGTCCCATAATAATTCACTTGGTGAGAGTGTCACACTGTAGACTTCAGTACTGCATATTTTCTACATATTTTCTCAGTTTTTAAATGACCGGTGGCATTACTAAGAGCGAATAAGCAAAGACAAAGAAAAATCTATTTGCCTCTCACCAGCACAATTCTGCCGATTGATCTAACCACACACACACATACCTGTCAGACACCATCATTATATCGCTCTGTATTGCTCGCTGTGAATGCTGAATGGGTGGGCCGGGGTACCACCCCTACCATTGCATTAGGTGGGCTTGAGAATGAGTGTGACAGGATGGTGCCCTGTGCCTTCTAGGATAGGCTGCAGGGTGACAGTGACCCTGCACTGGATATGTGGAATGAAAGATGGATGGATGGATGGATGGATTCAGTAACTGCTAGTTAAGACAGGTTGGCAGTGTTCCATAACCTCTCTCTGGAAGCATAGGGCGTAAGGTCAGGCACAGCCTGGTCTTTGGTGCATGTCCACTGCTGGACACTGCAGTGAGCCTGGAGTTGATCCCGGGAAACAGTGGGCAGGAGGCAGGATGTACCGATCGCAGAGCACACTCTCAAGCAGCAATCTAGCGACACGAGTCAGCTAAACCACATGTCACAGAACCAAGGGGGGAAACCTGGAGGACTGACAAATTGGGGGGTGTGAGGCCGCAGCACTGCGCACCCTGCAATCTCACTCACAAAGCTGCGAACGCAGCCGCATGCAAACACACAAGTTCACTCACACAAGAGCACATAAAGGAATTCTTTGCTCATTGATTTCACTTTCATAAGCAGGAAGAGGCAACAAAAAAGCCTTAAAAATTTAAATGTAAAAAATAATTAAGGAAATTATTGCCTCGTGTTCTACTTGTTAAATGGTAATTCAAATTAAAGTCAATTTTCAGAGCAAAATCTGCCATACAGCTGTAATGCCAGTGGGCTTTGACTTATGAATAATTGATAATTGCTAAATAATAGTTGCAGATGTATGATGGAAACAGATACTGCAGAAAACGTGATGGAAAAATGAATAAACCCCGAAATTCATTAGTGAAGGCTGGCATTTTTAAAAATATCATTTGTACAAATAAAAATATAAAAATACAGATGGGTATTAATTGCATTCAGCATGTTTACAACCTGAACCGAGTGAAAGATTCAGATCCTAAAATGTTCAGGCACCTGCTGCTCCGAATCCTACCATGTGCTTTGGAGTAGCAATAATTTGAACTTATAGTTCATATTTTTAATGTACTTTATTAACTCTTAGTTAAATAACTTGGAATAGACAGTCAGAGAGACAAATTGCACTATATACTCTGTTCATTTTCATCAACTCTTACAACTGTTGCTTTCATGTGAAAGTTTTTCATGAAATCTTCATGATCCCTTTACGTGCAAGAGGTTTATATCTGCCTGCAGCCAGCTGCCTGTATAGTATATGCTGTATGTAGACTGTTTTTAGCTGGTTTGGTTAGCCACCGTGTTAATATGACATGGACTGTCACACGCTGATTCAAGACCATCAATGTCACCCTGAATTTGTGCATTTTGTGAAGAGTGAAACACCTACGTCAGGTTTTAAGATAGACATTAGGCCACACATTATGGTTTTTGATAAGGCCGTGACACCAATGAATTACTTTCCCATAAATAGATTTCAACTAATAGCAAATGTCCAAATTAATAACAAAAAAAGTGAATAGATCTCTGTCTTTAATGAGGACAGTGATTAATAGCAACAATGATTTAATTGCTCTTCATAAAGAAGCTAAATATATCAATGGCTGATTCTGCCATGTCCCTCACAGTGCTGTTTCCCGGCTTCCAGAGCCAGATTTGTGTTATCTACTGTTTGGCCAGCAGGGAATTTAACCATAAAAGTTTTCATTATTTTTTAATTTTATTAGCATCAAATAAAATATTCAAATAAGTAGCAGCTGTAAATAAAATGAGATAATGAATCTTTGATAAACATCAATAATGAATTTGCCATCTTCATTTCAAGAAATGGAAGCCTGTTAGACATTTAAGAAAATTCAGATAATGTAGATGTGTTTAAAGTATTAAAAGATATATAAAATGCATTTGTCTGCCCGAGCAGAACTGTTCTACAAAACCCTGTAGAATTTTCTGATATGATGATCATTTCCAAATGAGGTTAGTTGATTTCTAGTAACGGCATTTTCAGCAGATCAGCATCACACTGGGGAAGCAATGTTTTAAATAAAATCCCTTGCAAACAGTACGGAGGATGAGGCTCCACTGAGCCATAGAAACTCTAATGTAGCAGAATCACAGGCTAACTGCCACGTGCCATTTCTGCAGTTCTTTTTTTTTTAGATATCACTGAATAATGCAAAGCAAATTAAACAGATAAAATGACTGTGATTATTCTCCTTAATTAGAAATGCAGCAAAAGGTGTCAGTAAATGTCAGTGTCCCGTTTTTGTTTATTTGCGCAATAAGTAGCAGTTTATTTGAGCTGTTATCAGGAACTTATTTCCAATCATTGTTAATGGCTTTATCTGAAAAACCATAACCCTAGTAAGAAACTCAGTTAGGCCCAGTGTTCTGGTCAGGTCATGCACATGTAACTTCCACACACATTTAACATGTTGTAAGCAATCCAAGACTGGAAATTGACAGTCAGCATGCAAGGAACATATAGAACACGGGAATCCCTGCAGACATGCCATGCGTGTAAGTGGTACTGGAGGAAACACCCACATTTACAGTGGAATGGACGCTGCCCAGTATGGATCACGACTTTAGAAAATGAAATGCGCATGACCTATTAGGTTTACCGGAACACTATCGCTTGCCAGGCATGAAGATCTGATTAGGGGGTTATGTGAAGCAGGCTCAGCTGCAGCCCCCTCCCAACCATCCATGCAGCCTGCATCCGCATGCGCTGGGACTCACATCCGCATGCGCTGGGACTCGTTCTTTCACTTTACTCCCAGCCCACATCTCAGGGGCCATCGCTCCTGCTTCCATACATGATTAATGTCGCATGTGTGGGTCAGTCCCCTCACCCAAGACGTTGGCCCAGCTTCTCGTCGCAAGTTCAAATGCATAAATAGGAAGTTGTGGAGCAGTAATGCAGAGAAACCAAGGGGGGGGGGAAGGTTAGGCAGCTGCAGCATCGTATTTTCGCATTAAAAAGCAGGGCTGCTTCTAGCGACTGTCGCCTGAGGGATTGTTTTGGTCTGTGCAGAACTTTGACACTCGATGCTTAATATTAAATGTGTTCTGGTCCATTAGAGGTATCCTGAAGATACTGAGGTCAACCCAACTGTGAACAAGAACCCAGACAAATTTATAAGAAGAGCGAATTTTCAGCAAAATCACGCTGGGTCCATGAAGGGAGGTAATCTACTGTTTCAAATTATTACTTTTATCTAACCTACCCACAGACCACGGTAAAGAGTCAATTTGATCAAATTATATTCATTATCAGAGGTTATTTTTTATTATTCATGAAGCTCCGATAACACCAAACTGCATGACCAAAATAGATGTTTCACATCAAGAAAATTACAAGCAAATAAATAAGAAGAACAGTAATGATAAATGTAATCAAATGTTCAACAAGGGTAAGTGTCCTAAATAGGGGTGTCAAACTCCAGTCCTGGGGGGCCGGAGCCCTGTGTAGCTTAATTCTTTTCTATTCTACCACAGAGGATTCAGCTCAAGAGCCGTATGGTAATTAACACAAGGAGTTGAAGGTGTGTGTTAAAATATGGGGAAACCAAAAACTGTGTAGGGCTTTGACCCCCCAGGACTGGTCATCATGTAATTTCCCCTGTTGTTCTTAGTAACCACTATAGAGAACAACAGCAATGATAAATGCCATGTAAACGGCTGATCAATGGCTTCACATAAATGTGCTTGCTGCCATACTGCATGTTTGTTTATCAGCTTTATAATAAGCTATCAATTTAGTTTCCAGTCAAATCCATGTCATAAAAGTATGAACCAATAACCACCTGTGGGGGGGGGGTCCTGTTATGCGAATATCAAGATATGCAGTATGATTGCAGTACAAAGAACAGGAAGAAAACGGACAGCACAGGCACTGAAAACTGCTGTTAGCCTTTGGATTAGAGTGTATCATTTATTTATGGCATATCATTGTGTGAAAGAAAAGAGAAAATATTTAGCGTGCCAACTCTGCCATCACTACACGGCTTTTCCCAAATGCACGTGTTAGCACAGGCCTTCACCAACAGCCACAGGCATCATTTATATTAAAAATAAATATTGACTAAACATTTGTCTTTATTATTCGCCAAGTCGGGGTCAAAGAGGAATATCATAACTCATAAATCAGCAGTCTGCCTTTTAATCACATAAGAATATAAGCATGTATGACATAAAAACAATGTTATTGGCCAGCAGTCAGTCACATGGGAGTGGCCATGCCTGCCTTGTAAATCACTTTCACAGCCAGGACTTAAAATCAAAGCACCCTTGAAATGAGACTGCCGCCCAGTAAGGAATCTTAGTGCTGGCTTGCGAGGCCCTTGTTTATGACCCATACGGGCCCCATAAAACCATCATAGACAAACCTCTGCCATCAGGTCTGTAGGCTGGTCAGGCTGTCACACAGACCACTGTAGCTGACACTGCCCTGCCCACTGCCACACAGCCATCTCCATACTGCTGCTGCCCAGCCACAATGCATGCTGGGAGTGATCTCTACATACATTCTTTTTGGCTCGTGGAAACGCTGCTTTCCCACATACGCCTTAGAATCTATAGTTGGACATATAAAATTGCATAGAACTTGCACTATATTACACATAATTCTGTTCTATTACTCCACACACTATTGAGTACTTTTACATCACATACTATTCTGTGTATTACACCACACATACATATTTTATTGCATCACACATTATTATGATGAGTAATAACATAGATCCACATTTTCACTCGCCTGGACTGGAGCCAGGCCTGGGAGTGGGGCTCGAAGGCGAGTGCCTGGTGGCCAGGCCAACACCCATGGGGCCTGGTCGGGCACAGCCTGAAGAAGGCACGTGGGTCCCCCCTCCAATGGGCTCACCACCTATAAGAGGGGCCATAAGGGTCGGGTGCGATGTGAGTTGGATGGTTCCGACTAGATATAGCCGGGCTCACCTCGACGCATGGCTTGGGCTCTGGAACCAGTCTCCTCGAGGGGGGTTGGACCCTCTTCCACTCTAGAGTTGGGCATACTTATTGCCCCCTGGCTGAGCACCTGTACATTGGGGTTTACCGCGGTGGACGAGAGGGGAGCCTGACTGTTGTTTGCGCTTATGCACCAAACAGCAGTTCAGAATACCCACCCAAGGGGTGTTGGAGAGCGTTCCTCCTGGGGACTCTCTTGTTCTACTGGGGGACTTCAATGCTCACAAGGGCAATGACAGTGAGACCTGGACTATTTACACTGCCTCTAGTCTCCCATACTTTTACTAATGTAAAATACATTACATACTTTTATTTCCCCTATCTCTCCTGGGGTGTGCTGCCTGGAGACCCCAAAACTTCAGGATATTCTACCTACCCTGCTGCCTGCGACACCTCCCCTACCCGTGGTGCCTTTCCGGCCGGCTTGCCCTTCTGCCCGTGACGTCTCTCCTCTATGCCCTGCTGCTGAATGCACCCGCCTGCCATCACCTGCCTGCCATCACCTGCCTGCCATCACCTGCCTGCTATCACTCGCCTGCCCCTCATATTGAAACTCAAATCTTAAGATTTGGACAGTGTGAACTGGAACTTTTGCCATCTTGCCCATTTGACTTTGACTTCCTCTGCTGCCCCCTGGAGGATGGGCTCCCTCTTTGAGTCTTGTTCCTCCCAAGGTTTCTTCCTTCTAGGGAGTTTTTCCTTGCCACTGTCACCTCTGGCTTGCTCACTGGGGGCTTTGGGCAGGAATAATGTAAACCGCTTTGTGACAATGTAATGTTGTGAAAATGTGCTGTACAAGTAAAATTGAATTGTATTGAATTAAATTGAATTGAATGCCAGATGGATAGGGTTGTGATAGGGTTACTTATATGACTGCATGAAGTGTTCTTCCACCACGGTACAAGAAAATTACAGTTAAATTATTTATTATATAGGTTGAATTTCAAACGTGGCCCTGGTACTTTTGCCGCTGTAAATTTCCGTGATTGTAAGGTGGAGGTGGGATTCAGTGTATGATGTTTATGTGAACTTGCTGTGTAATTCATATTGAAATATAAAGCTGTACTGTTACAGCTGCACTGACACTCTATGTGTGAATTTCAATAAATTTAATTTAATTTCAACTTCCTTATATTCAAATTCAAATTGCGATTCTGCGTCCTGTTTTCAACCAATTTTATGAATTGCATTTGAATTTCAAGGTCATTCTTAATTCAGTTCTGAATGGTGCACAACCCTGTTAACTACTCAAATAGCATACAGGTGTTAAAACAACGAGACCTTTTTATACTAAATTATAGCTTACATTGTAGCTTTATATTGCACCATTGACCGTACTATTATTACATCATCAGCAGCAGCATTATTACATTGACCAAAAAAGAGCATCAGTGTGCTATTGTGATCTAATTTTGGCAGGCAAAAGTTCAAATGTAGAACGGTGTAGTAAATAATGAGTGGGCCGGAGAACTTGTAAACTTACGGGCAGGACTACAAACAACTTTAGTTAGGAAAGGGGTTTGAAAAACACTCACTAATTAATGATTTATCTAAAGTGCTAGATAATAAACTACATAGTGTTATGAAGCTTTGAAGGTAGAAGAAGGAGTCGGATGACCGGATGTGCTTTGGCAGGTCATTCCACCAGCAGGAAATCAAGCAAGAAACCCATCTGGAGCAACACTTCTCATATGGTGGAAGGAGCTCCAAGTGATGTTGGTTTGCTGTCCGAAAGAGGCGAGATAGGACATGCTGTAGGTCTTGAGGAGCCTTTGGATGGAGATAAGTGCCTGTAATGGATCTGTAAGCCAACCCCAAGGACTTTGACTTGAATCAAGCACCAGTAGGGAGCCAATGAAGAAAGACCAGGAGGGGAGTGACAAGAGAATGCTTGGGCTGAATGAATATTAGACGTGCAGCCACGTGTTGAATTATCTGCATTGGTGTGATAACTAAAGCTCTAACGATGGACAGTTGTAGTCATGGAGTAACATCACATGTTATTCTGGTCTATTACATCACACTGTCTTGATTAATTGCATTACATTCGGAGGAAGGAGGAGGTAATGATGGTGGGATTGCAAAGATGCCCCACGCTTGTCCCAAAATGCCCTGAGACACACGTGTCACTGTTAGCGTGTGGAATGTACACTTTGCCATGTGCAAACTCTGCTGGTCAGTTCTAGGCCCCGCTTCTCCCAGTGACTAGCACTGCGGGATAATAGCCAGTGGTCTCATCTCTCGAAATGCCCTTGGCTCATTAAGATGTGGCACTGCGCAGCCCGGCATTAGCCGGGCTCTCGGCCTGGATTGGAAAGGACCGCCCATTGGGTCCAGCCTCATCTGTAGCACTGAACTGTTCTTTAACACCCCCAAGGGTTCCAGTCCCTGAATCTACGACCTGGTTGTGCCCTCTACCCATCCACCATAGGCAATCCTGTGAGCACACTGTGTATGTGGTGCTGGTGGCGGGGGGGGCAGTAGTAATGAACCTCACGGCCCGTCGAATGATGCCAGGTGCCAGCTATTTACATATATTTCTTCACGTTTAGAAAGGCGAGGTGTTTGCCTGGATAAAGGCAGGGGGGCCTTTATGTCCTCACAGACAAACTCTCATAATCGCTCCTTCTCTGCCAGCAGCCACGGTGGGAAGAGGCTGTGATTTAATGCCAGGGGTCTTTGCGGGTGAGGCGAGGTGAGTGGGAGTCTTTCTGTGACAGGGAATAAGCTGTCATCACAGCTCATAGACAGAGTGCTCCAATGCCTATAGCACATTACTGCCGCAGACATCAAAGGATGAACAATACGAAATGTCACGTCAAGCAGGCACCCTGTTTTGACAGCAGTGACATTTTTACAGCATGTAACAACGTGAAATATATCTGCTGGCAAATCAAAAGTAACATCTTCAGAGATCTTTAGAGGGAATCTGTAATGCAGATATGCCTGGTAACAGACGATCTGTAATGCTGATCTCTATGTTTAATTGAAAATGTCTAACATAGATTTCCCAGATAATAGAAAATGTCTTAATGCAGATATTCCCGATAACAGAACATGTCTAATGAAGGTATCTCTGAAAGAACAGAAATAGGATATCTATAAAGCAACCTATAAACCTCTCTACTGTTGCAGCCTCAATTATAAACACCAACTAGTATTTGGTGTTTTTCGCCCATTTCCTTTCTGTATAACTTAACGCCATGTGGCCCTATCTGATTGGTAGGGTGAGTCCACAATGGCTATTGGTTGGCCCAATTATAAATGCACTCATTAACTGTGGAATAAAGATGATTTGGAGAGAAGAAGAGGCCTGATTGAACCTGGTACCGGGCCCACGCTATGTGTAACACTACAACCGTGTGCACGTCTTGCCACTTTTTCCATAAGGAGGTTTTTTACCATTATTTTAATAGTTGCTCACCATAAAGGTATATCATTCGTATATAAAAAGCCTATGGACTGTACGGAAGCTGGAAACCTATATTGTTATGGTACGGCCTAATCGTGGATGAGGAGAGACATGCACGCCAGTGGGCCGTAACACTGCTAACGGCATATTGCTAATGCAGATCTCCCTGGTAATACCTTCTAATTGCAATCAATCATTGTGCCTTCAGGGTTCTATTGTCCAATGGCTTCATTTTTTATATTTTCATTTAGTCTAATTAGGCATAACTATATCCCTCATTTCCCACCTATAGTATGATAGCCAAAGGTAACTAAAATGACATTTTCATGTTCCTTTGTAATACGCCTATTTGTCGATTCAACGCACACAAACACACAAACGGATACGCCCAGATGCCTGCATGAGTAGAAAAGGATGAATCATTATTATCATAAGCTATTCACTTGGCAAGAGCACTATAGCTGCTGTACGTACAGCAGGAAAGTGTACTTCAGGCATTCAGAGAAGTATACTTCAGGCACTGTATGAGCGGGTCGCTGAAGCATTGGGAGCATTTCTGAGTAAGATCTAAGCATTTTCTATTTCTGCACTAGGAAGTCGTGCTGGGAGCGTGCAGTCCCTCACATACAGTCTCAGTGAGCAAACGTGGGAGAAGGTATGGCTGAGTGCACAGGGAGGTGCAGCATTATGGCAAGTAGAGGGTCACTGTACCCACCCCCATTAGTCTAAGAAAGATACCAGTCCTCTGTGAAGCCCCCCGCCCCCCCCCAGCAAACACCCTGCTGAAAGCTCCTAGGCCAGAAATGTAGACAGTCATGGAGCAGCTCGGACGAGAACTGAGGAGAGAAATCTCTACACATAGGGCAGTAAGCATCCGGAAGAACCACCCCAACAGCGCGACACTATAAAATTAACATAGTAAATGCACATGTCAACAAGTATCATGCATCGAACATGTACATACACAGGAAATAACACCCCAAGCAGAGTCACAGAGCCACATTCAAGGAAATCAGAACACCATACTTTGTGGTTTGTAGTTTATTTATAGAATAAGTCTACATAAATCATCATAGGATACATAGTTAATTACAGTTGTGATTAGTTCATTTTTTAGATGGATAAGTCAACGAAACACTGATTAAAGATGAGTTACAGACATGTGAGTATTCGAACACCTTATTCCTTCAGCACTCTAAAGAGGGTAGCACACACCGATAGGAGTACGAGAGAAATGCGGAACGCAGAACGCGCTCCTCCTGCGAAAACACATCACCGGCAATGTCAGAGGGAGCCACAGAGTCATCAATAACCACGCACAGCTCGATGGCAGTGAAAACACAATGTACCTGTACGTCCAACACACACAAACACAGAGACGTCAGGGATCTCTCACTTCCAGGGGCTGCTGCCAGTCCAAGGCATAAATGAGGAGCGCAAAAAAATAACATACACATATAATTATGTATAGTATGATGCTTTGCGTGTATACATACTGCAGATTATTTCAAATTATTTACTGGAAGAGAATTATATTAGGCTGTATTTTAAAGCCCATATTAATGCGGATGTATTTGGAAAAGCTCCCGTGAATCACCGCAGAATATATCCATCGTTTCATTATTTACGTCCAAAGAAATGTTTTTGTATCACTCGTGTACGGAATGTCCCTCATCACACGTAGCATTTTATAAGCAACATGACTGAAAATTATTTCAGTATCATTAATGTGTATTTGCGCTGTAATATATTTCTCTCCTAAAAACACATATGAAATTTATCTGAATGTGTTAATGGAAAAGTAGCACTTTTGGTCCCCGATTTACGTAACTGCCCCCCACACCCTCCCATCCATTAATCCCAGCATACTCCCAATAGCACCGTCACCGTATCCATGACCACAGTGCTGGGATTTCTGCAGCCGCGTCCCGACGCAATTAAGAAGCACTGCGGCAAACCATGTGTCCTCAAACTCCTTGGAGTAATGCACCGCTTCCGTTTGCCAATCACCATTTATGCACAAAATGACAAAATGTGGACAGTGTAGGACACGGCACATGTGATCCCGCAAAGGAGCTGAACCCAGTACTGAACACTGAGAAACGGGAGACTTGGTTCCACGGTTTGACATTTCAAAATGAATGGTTTGAAAAGGGGATCAAATCAACACCCATCTCCCATTTTTTAACAAAGCTCTCATAAAATGTAGTATTTTAATATCAATAAATAAACTGTTAAATGCCAATACATGCCATGTTGAATATTACTCTATATAATGTAGATAAAATGTCATACATGAGGAGTCTTTATATAAGTAAAGGCCAAAGAGGTATAGCTTTTACGGTGTGACTCGGTTTAAAATATTCAGAGTTTTAAAGTGTTTCATATAGTTTGAGAGGAGCTTTTGTCAGGAATGAGTGGCTAATGACATTTTTCACACACGCACAACTGTCATGAAATACCCTTTAAGCAGTACACAGCAATTAATTATAAACTGCCACACGCGTATGAAATTCTGGAAATATGAAAGATACTAAGCAAGTCAGTAGTATTTTGCAGCTTGTGTCTTTTTGCATTATGTGTCTTGGTATAGAGACTTAGAACGATTCTCCTGGTTTCAGCCTCGTTCTGTGATTTTCGACAGTAAGGATGAGGTCATAGCAGAACCATGGATGAATGAACTACAAGCACAAGGAAGACGCTGCACTTCTTAAGGATGTGATGGGATGATGTCCTCATTCTCCCCCTTATTGCTCAGCTTCATTCATCTAAATTAATTTAGCGTCAGAAACCAAAAATAAATAACAGGATACAAAATAAATAGCAAAATAAATCTTGCAAATACAAAAATACCTTTAAATATAAACATTTCGGACATCGCTTTGTTCAGTTGGTATATTATCATGGCAGCTTGATTCCTCATGCATCTATAACTTGCAGTAATGTATAGGTGTTCTGAGCCCTGACAGTAGGATTGCTAAAGACCTAATGATGTTCCTCAAGAAATGTATTGCAAGGGAAATATATGTATATGCACAAGCTGGAGCCAATATGAAGACATGATGTTTTTAGGGATTGGAGACTTTCAGGGTGGGGGCCATTTCTGCTGTCGGTTTGGACTCGGGTTTACTTTTGATAACCACAGGTCTGTAAGCTTCAGGTTGCCTACTGTACCATTAAAACACGTAGCATAGAGCAGGTTAAATTCACTTAACTGAACCACCACTGAACACGGATGCAGTTGTCATCACACATTACTGCGCCTCATCATGGGTTTAGCTACTTAACTAGCTTTTTTCTCTGAGGGTCAGTCCCGCCAAAGCCAGGGCTAAACCAGCTTTGTTTGCAGGACATTAAGATGTACAGTGCTGGTCACTGTATCGACCAGAGGCCTGGCTGGCTCCCAGTGCTTCTGTGAGTGAGGCTGGTCTCTCCCCCCACTGTGATGCTTCTGAGGTGGATCTCAGAGGATTCTAGGTTGTGTCCCAATTCATGCGTTTAGCACGCAGGTCATTCTGCGTTTCCCGGCGACTGGCTACAGGGATAGTGGACACAAACACGCGCCTTATGGGAGTGATCTGAACAAACAAGACCAAAGCTGAGGTTCAGCAAGCATACCTGTGTATGGGGCAGAGAAAGGAAGCTAACAGCGGCGGCAGCAAGGGGGGAGACGGGGGACTCCATGAACACATTCAAAGCGCAACAATCTCATATTAATGACACCCTGTCAAATAAATTCACTGAATATTCAAATTGTACTTTATGAACCTGAGCCTTCCACCTCTGGTATCTATCAGTGAGATGAATGGCAGATTTAAGCTCACTTTGGTTAAATATTTTCACCACTTTGATCGGTCCATGTCCTACTTTATTGGAATGTGGCCACTGCAAGCCATCTAAGCCTGCTGGCTGTTTAGCTTGGGTCCAGTTGCATACTGCATGGTTCAATATATGCTGAGAAATGGCTGACAGTTCTAGAAGATGGAAGAGATTAGTAACAGCGCTGATGAGGACGGCCACTTGGCAGGGCGCAGCTCTGCTTTAAGCGAGCAGAAGCAGCTTCCTAGTCATTTTCAATGTTTTTATATCTGAGTCTCAATTCACAGACTTTTCCAAAAGCAGTTGCATAAAGCTCAAATTCTTGCACTTAACAGGTTCCTTTTGAAGTATCCCTTACATATAACCCCCTGGATTTATTACAATTCTCAAGAAATTCAAGCTTTTTTTCTCCTACAGGAGTTGCTTAATTTTACGGTGTACTACAACTTTTCCACGAAAGCTGCGTGAGTCACTATGAGCAGGAACATCAGCCAAACGAATGAGATTCCAGCCTCATCAAAAGTGTGATTCCCTCAACATAAGCAGCAGTTCCCCTTATCAGGTTCACATCTTCAACATGCATCTACCTTCCATATCCACTTATCTAGTATGTGAAGGCAGGTCACTCTTAATCCACTATACAGAATTAAAAAAATGAAATTACTAATTATTCTTTATAAAGATTAGCTGATATTAACAAAGAGAAAGAAAATTATGGGTGAATAACTGAAACAAGTTAATAAAAGTTCAATCGGAATTCTCCAATCATGTGACAAGGCCCTGTTCTAAGTTCAGGTTGCGGTCTGTTCATGATCTTCATTTCCTGGGTCCAAATATGTGTTTGCCCCACAGCACCTCCTACTGGCAACCCTGTAACGTAACTGTGCTTTCCTACGACACAAACTCCCTCCACAGGCAAATGCATGTGAGCTTAAAACACACACTGAAAGTGGCCTTTGCTGAAGTCACTGCATCTCACTCGATTGACCTTACAGTTGCAGACCCTACTGTGATATTATTAAAACTGCTGTAGGTGTAACTTCATATTAGTTCTCAATTTTCCCATTTTCTGAAAATTACGTTCCTGTCAAGAATAACTTATTAGATTGCATAAAATACATATGAGTCCAGTATATTATCAGGACTGTACATTATCAGAATACAATCATGAAAATTCACTTTCTGCAGGATCTCACTAAGTCAAGGAAGGTTTATAGCCAAATGCTTACATAATATATGACATGGGGGGGGGAGATAGCTGTGGTGTATTACCATTCATCCAAAAAGGTTGTTTCCCCCAAGCTACTCGTGGATATAATCATGTTCTGAAGGAGAGCAGTCAGAGTTTTTCTGCCAGTTTGAAATGTAAAAATCGGATCACAGGGAGGCAGACCCAGAGAGGTCGGGCCCCAGGCGCAAAAGAACTTGGCTCAGCTGCTGCCTTCTGGTCCGAGGCCCCCCCCCCCCAGGCCCCTTCTTACTGCAATTAAAGCCTTAAACCCTCCATCATATTGCAGGAGCGATTGCGCCTGGAAGGAGAGGGGGCCCGGGGCTGGCATCTCGCAATCCGTCAGAGGCCAGTGCTTTCGAGCTGCGACCCACAGACCTGCGACCTTCATCAGAGACCATTTGACCTTGGGGGATTAGCGGAGATGGGCCATCATATTCAGAGGGTATCTAAAGATCGGAAAACTCATTTCACCCATAATTTCCACCCATTTCAGCAAGGTGAAGTCATTAGACTCGCTGCGACCTTTTTTTTTGGGGGGGGGGGGGGGGGGGGGGGGCTGGTTCTGAGCCACCATCTTGTCACACTCACTTTGTTTTGATTACGCCGCCCAGAAGCCGACGATTCTCCCTCAGACGCAATTAATTTATTGATTTTCTTTGCAGATGAGCTTAAACAGTAAGTACAGGTAGCAGAATTACCCCAGTAAAGGCCGTTCTCTTGGGAGTAAAAGGGCATAGCATCGGCGAGGAAACATGTAAGTCACAGATTCGAAGTCTGGCCATTGTTCGAAACACGCTACCAGGTATCTCACCCCAGACGCCATCACCTCTCAGAAAGAGGAAAAAAGAATTCCAGCCACAACCATTCATCTTCCTTAATGCTTATCCAATGTAGAAATCCTACTCAAACAGGGGGAGCCTGGGGGTGGGAACACCCAAGCCTGGAGGTGTGAGGCTACAATGCTATTGGGTAAAATACTGTTCCACTAAATTAACTTTTCCATAAAAATTCACAGCAGAAAATGCTTTTGTGTGGTTTGCGGATTGGGGTGGGAATACCATTATCATAACACAATATCCATAATAGAGTCCATGAAAATAATATTAAGCAAATCCCACAGAAGGAGATACAAAGAGATCTATTAAGTTCCCCTGCTCTGTGATGTATGTGTGCATGCAGATCAAGATTCCGACACACGGGGGCGCTGCTTCTCACTCTGCCCCTGTCTTCACGCCACAGGTGCCCCTGCTTCCTCCTCCAAGCCTCAGCCAGGAAAGAGAGCCAAAGAGGGCCCACTGGCTGCCACTTCCTGGGCATGCAGAGCCGTCACACCATAAACTCAAGCCTTGAGTGCTGGGAGCACAATAGAGCTATAGAGGAAATGTGGCGGCTCCGCGAACGCAGGGCCCACGAATGGGACGAGCCCACACAGGCCCTCACTAGCTGCAACCCAGCATGAGCTCAGTCCAAATTAACAAGTGGTCACATATATAATCGAATAAAACATAGCATCCGTGCCCTCAAATCCATCCAGATGGTATACATTACTGATATCAAAGCATGTAAAAGAAAGTCTCAGATTACTGGCCAATTACAAATGTCAGCAACGTGTCACAAAAAAAAAAAAAAATAACCGTTTGAAACGCAAATACTGCTGATGAACTGGTACACTGATCTGCAGCCGTTCTTACATCCACCGCAGCCTGCATCCCATGTATATACTGTAGAGAGTCGGGCCACAGCAGTGGGGGTGGGGGGGAAGAGGCTAAGCGTTAACAGACCTAAAGAGTAGAGCCGTGAATGAAACCGCGGAGACAGGATGCCGGGATATGAAAGGCAGAAGCAGATTATCTCACACGAACATTTCCCTCCCCGTCGTCCTGGACCACAGCTCTGATTCCCCCTTAGAAGTAGGGCTAGAAGATCCTGCACATGGTGGAGAGGGCCCGCAGATACCCGAATCCGCCGACTATCCTCATAAGGAGCGGGGGCACTCTTTATTTATAATATACTGATGGGGGGGGTGAAAGGCTAAAACATGATCTGGTTGCATGCTGTGGGCCTTTCTGAGGCCTGGCAGGAACAGGAACAGACACAGTCACTGCAGGAACTCAGATCCACAGTGTCGAGCTCACAGGCACAGCCGTGAGGCATAGCTGCATGAGAGGAGTCTCAACAAGAGTCACAGCAAGCCAAGCGCCTATTAAACACAGGTCACCCGCACCGTTTACTGAGACTGCATGGTGATGTCAGGTCTGGCCTCATCTGAAAATCCAAAGTGATTTTTGTTCATTTAAATTAATGGTCAGTGACAATTAGTAAATATACTACTGCGATGTACGCTTACAGAGGGGACCTAAAGGGCAGCGCTCTGTCGGCTTTAGCCTGCCCGGTTTTTGCAGGTGAGTGAGACCGCATATACGGCTCATGTTTACACTCTCTGAAGCACGTCTTGTAGAAAGGCTAGAGAAAGCGTGCTATTTTTGGCAGGATGAAACCAGGTGATACTCTGCTTACGCTAATAATAAGAAATCAATAATTATAATAACCATTCATTTAAAACCTGTATTAACGCAAATTTGCATTTCACAAAAAAAGGAACCCAATGCAAAGGCCGCAACCGTGCCGCATAATATTTAGAAATCCGGTTGCTGAGTCTGGATGTGGACTGAGGGCTATTTACACCATCACAACACCTCCCAGGCAAACACTGATGATGGGTGACAATGACACACAGACCACTGTGGAATGCAGAACGTGGGGAACATGGACTGTGTACTACCACGTGACATCCGAATGAGCTTCCTCTAAATGCGACGGACAGTCAGGGTTAAGTCCTGGGATGCCTTCGACAGTCCTGTTGACATGCTCAGATACACGTCTTCCTCCGTGAGTCTGAAAGGCCAGAGGCCTCTTGCACCAGAGTTACCCTCTCCGAGGGTAACACAGTGAAGAGAAGCGCCTCCCACCGACTCCACATCGGCGAGAAAAAAGCAAAAGGACCTCGAAAACACCAGCGTCTCTGTGACACGCCTCAGCAGCTCTCCAACCTCAGTTCATACTCTTTTCCGTTAGGATTACAGACGATGAGACGTTTGGTGTCCTTGCTCGATTAAAAAGAAGGAAACATACATTCTATGATCATGTTAAAAAGTCGAGAAACTAAAAAAGGAAAAAAAACAATTCTAGGATTAACTCACCATAACATCACAACAAACTAAATAACCTAAACAGGAAAAGAAATAAGTTAACATAATTTGTGACACAGAATTTACAGTATATACATTTAAATTATTAAATTAGGTTGTTTGTATTGATTGTTGGGTCCTTCTTGGTAAAGGGTTCTCCAGTTCTCCAATACGCAGATTTTTTTTTTTATTATTATTATTATTTTCAGAAAAATAAAATCCCCCAAGATGCATCTCCAGCATCAGAGTCACAATCCAGCCAATCAGAGTGCAGTAAGGCTTTCTTCAGTAAGTCCCTGCCACTGGTCCCACTCAATAACGTGATTAAGTCATCTGCAAAAAGCGCCGTACTCTTTGTGATCGACACTGCAGACAACCACAACGTATTAAAAATAAAAAACAAAAAAAGTATATATCTATTTGGACAGGATATGAAAACAAATGGAAAAAAAAACACCCAGGTATTTAATCTTGTTAAGTTGTTGTACCAAATGCAAAATTATTGGTTTTCTTTTTTTTCCCCAGTTTTTCGGTGCTTTTTTATATTTGTTTTGTTCATTTTGGAGGCCATTTTTAAGAAAAAAGGATTTCAATCTTCATACAGTATAACTGTACATTTTTATATGCACGTAAACAAAATGTAAAAGTGCTTTTTTTGTCTTTCTTTAAGACCATTATCCAGTGTGTGGAAAGGAGTAGCAGGCACTTAGGTCCATCCCCATGTCGGGCGTGTGACAGCAGAGCACTAAGGTATGTGTTGTTTGGTTATTCCTGGGTAGTGCTGGCCTGTCTGCCAGAGACGGGCAGGTGGACGAGTGGGTGGCCCAGGCACTGCTAGCCTAGGATGTCCAGGTAGACTGGCGTGGCCTTCCCCAAGGCGTAGAGGATCTTCTGGATGTCCTTGATGTTCAGTCGCTGCTGCGGCTCCCTCTGCCAGCAGCCCAGCATGACGTCGTATACCTCCTTTGGACAGAGGCGGGGTCTCTCCAGGACGCGGCCCTGCGTGATGCACTCGATGACCTGAGGGGGAGACACAGAGCAGAGGTGAGAAGGCGCTGGTCATGCGATGAGTCAGGCTTCGCTGTGTAGCTGTATACATACAGCGCTGTGGGAAAGCCACAGGCCAACAAAGAAGATGCTTACAGCTATTTATCTGGGCTCAGGAGTAAAACAATTTAACTTTAGAATACATGCAGACGAACAGTAACAAAATGAAAGTAAGAAAAATTTCTTCCATTCGCCAAAAAGTTACCGATATCTTGTTGGATGGCTAGATAAACACCACTTCAGTTCCCAAACCTCTCTTCAGGGACACCCCAGAAACTCTGTGTATTTTTAAATTATACAGTTGCACCACTAGCATTCCGAATTAGTTAAATAACTTGATTGGTTTTTGATTACCCAAATATGCTATGCTAGTCAGAAAATCCATGGATGTAGGAGATTTGACGGACAAGATAAAAGATTTGAGACATAAAAGCATAGTTTTACAGCAACATCACAATTTTCTTGGGCGGCCTGAGACTTTTGCGCAGTATTTATCTTGTTTGCCCAAAGCAGAAAGACACGATAGCTCTGAAGTGAACTTCTTTGTTGTGATTTCAGACGAAACACGACCCATCCTGCTTATAAAGCTGCTTATCGCTTATCCAGCGAGAGGTGATCTGGGCCTGATCCCTGCAAGTACAGAGGGCATGGTGGGGAGCACGCAGAGCACGGAGCGGGAGCTCCAAACGCACACACAGAACCGTGGGCCTTCAGAGGTGCTGGCAGCCCTAGAAGGAATGCTAAAACAGCAATATACATTCAACACAGAGTATGACTGAAACCTGAACCACTGAACTGATTCATATAATAAAAGAATATTTTCATTCAGAACAAAGGAGAATGGAGAAGGCACGTCTGTAACTTTAACAACGTACGGAATAGTCCGTCTGAGACAAACGACCGCAAGACCACATCACATCAGGCAGAGGCCATTCGGGTTATTAAGAGTTTCATATCATCTGTCAGGACAGAAAAATGAGACATGCTGGGATCATACAGTCAGCAGGAAAAGAGAACATTGCTTTGGAAAGTCTCTGGCTGGCAGAGTTGCGTTCTAAGGCCTGGTCTCATAAAACTGCAACCTATTCGTCTACAGGGAGGACCCACTGGCTAAAATGGAATGGAATATTCACCAATAGCCAGCTGACAGGGGCTTGCCTGGCCTACCTCAGAAGTGTGGGGATGGATACTAGCTCGACACAGAGGGACACTCCCATGCAGCAGATGGATGGGGTGGGGCTCACAGTATTGCATTTGTATAAAGCGCAGCACCCCAAACGCATTGGCTCCCACACAGTGCTCCCACTGGCCACTGTCTACGAAGTGTAGTTTCAGCGCACAAGGTGGGGGGGGGTGGTCTGCGTTTCCTGGACCAGTTGAGCACATAATAAACTCAGCCGTCAGGAAGCAGCTGGGTAATGACCAGCACAAAATCCCATTCCAACCAATAAGCCAATGGCGGGGCAGAACTGAGAGTGGGCCACCAATGGAGGCATGGAGAGCTGGGGGGCCATATGCATCCCCCCGGCACACAGTGTCTCATTGCCACATATCAATTATTAAACTGTAGAGGCACTGAAACTTAATGTACATCTGATAATTCAGCTGCTTATTCCCCAACAACATCCAGGTGATTTCAGACGTAATGAAACTCTGCCATCTTCCACTCGGAGGGAGTGAAGATCTCAGATATTAATGAATGGATAACAAAGGCTGTCGGGCCTAAAAATGCTTAAAGCAACATAACACCTTCCATTGGATCTTGAAGCAAATGACACATTTATGCTGGAATTGCTTAATAAATAAATAAACCCTCCATTTTTGTTTCTGATGATACTGAAGACGGGGCGGCATGGTGGTGGTGGTGGTGCTTCTGACATGTCTTCAGTATCACCAGAAACATTAATGGAAGGTTCTTCATTATGCAATTCCAACTTGATAAACGACCTAGCCTGCCTAGCGTTACGTGATCACAACTCAGCCGAAGGTTCTTCTCTCTCTCGCTGTGGGATTGTGGGTAATCATTTCCCATGCTCGGTGTCAGTCAGCGTGCCTCACTCGCATAGTCAAAATTTAGTAGAAAAGCCCTAACAGAATAAGGGTGTAGCAGTGCGAGCGATGAATCTGTTTAACGACAATGCAATGCCAGATTTCCGCAAAATCAAAAAGGAGGCAAAAGCAGCTGTCATTGTATAGGTTCCTTGTTAATGTTGCACAAAAACAAAAAATATTCCAATGAACCAACAGATAGTGATTCCCATAGTTATAGTGAAAGTTGTCCTACAAAATAACCCTCCTCTTCTCCTCCTTCTCGTCTCCCTCACACCATCTGTGATTCTCTTCAAAGGCAAAGTGCAGGTTAATTTGTTTTATGTATTTTTACATAATATTTTGTATTAATCATTTTTATATAAATATTTTTGGGTTGTGGAACGAATCATCTGAGTTTCCATTATTGTTAATGGGAAAATTCACTTTGATATACGAGTGCTTTGAATTACAAGCAGGTTTCCGAAATGAATTATGCTCGCAATCCGAGGTTTTGCTGTACAAGTCTTTTGGCATTTTTACCTTTTTGGTAGCATTCACAGGTTTTTATAAAATTGAGGTTATTCAAATGGGACCCTGAAGAAGTGTCCCCAAAAGTAAGGAAGTTTCAGGTTTAAAATCGCACTTTGGGGACAATATGGTCCCCAAATGTGATCTATGAAAATCCAACCCCCTCCCCTCCACACACACATACACACAGACTTGTAATATTAATTTTTAATGGCAAAATCCTAATCCCAACAATGACAGCCTTAACCTCTACCCAGCCCTAACCTTAACCATAAGTAACCAAACAAAATACATTTTTACTACTTTGACTGCATTCACAGATTTTTGAAGCAACCCAAAAAATGCTAAAAATAACAGGTGTTTTGTTACATTATGGGGGACATTTGGTCTCCACAAAGTAATACAAAGCTAATCTACACAAAGTCACACACACATACAGTCAAACACCCACATGATGGGGGAGAACATACAAAATCCACCGTGCCACTGGGTAATTTATTCAAAAATAGTGGGGGTCCCATCCAGGGTGCTCCTGCACCATATCCTGCGTGGGATGGACTTATGGACGTAACCTGACCTTAGAGATGCGCAAATTAAAGTGAAAGCAAACATAATGAGAAGAGTGAAGCTTCTCCTTGCTGGCCAGGCGGCAGACAGGGGGCACCGTACCTCGTTGTTTGCCAGCTGGAACCACGGCTGCTTCCCGTAGGTGAAGATCTCCCAGAGGATGACGCCGAAGCTCCACACGTCGCTCTCCGTGGTGAACTTCCTGTACATGATGCTCTCCGGGGGCATCCAGCGGATTGGCAGCATGGTGTGTCCGCCCACCTGTCATAGAGGGGGTGACGTCAGGAGAGAGAGTCACGAGCAAACACGCGGAGACCTCATTGTGGGGGGGTTATTGGCACCAGCGAAAACAAAACTGTGCACTGGGAAGGTTACGGGTTAGAATCCTGTTTTCAGAGACCATCAGCTGGGCTCCCATCAGTACTGCCGGCTGAAACTGAAACCAGCGTATAATTTAATCTGTTTTGGGTGAAAGCGACATTTGAGCAACATGATTTGTAAATATCAACGTCTACTGTCTTCCATATGGCCTGTGCTCATTTAAGATTCGGCATAAAGGAGCTGCAGCCTTCATTTGAGGAGGATCCCAGCGGAAGAGCTCATGGCTGCCAAGACACGGGGAGACAAAGCAGATAACTGCGATCACGCGGAGATTTAAACACACTCGCAGTCCCAGCCGTCCCAGCCATACATTAATTGATTAAACAATAACACATAAATCATGACAGTACTCAGCTTCCATTACACCGCGTCGCGTTAAAATGTATTTCCTATTCCCGTCGAGTCGCGCAGCATTAATCACTTCCATGGCGGCACAGCAAGGATGAAGTTTCAATGGGCCGCTGTGTGCTCTGGGCTCTAAGTGGTGTCTCCATAGTAATTACAGAGCTCATTAATACCAAACGTTACAAGGGTCAGGCTAGAGGCTGAATCAGTAAATACGAAGAAGGAAATATCGTATTCCTTCCATGGACGTGGATCCTGAAAGCCATGGATCGCTCTGTTTACCACCACGCTATGTAAGGAGCCCAGTTCAACAGGTTAAGCACTATTTTACAAGGAAAGCACACCTTACAGCTTAAGGTAGATCTATAAACCCAATGGGATGTAACCACACTGAATCGCTTTGTTAAAGAAGATTGAGTATATTCACAACTGCGTAGCCTTGCCAGCTTTATTCCTTCTAATTGGCATTAATGACTGGTAATATTGTGTCCAGTAAGGTTTCTCAAGCCTCCTGAGTTCCTGCCTCTGTGTACGCATCTTCTTGTTAAAAATGCATTCAGCTTTTACATAAGAGGGGCACGTTCGCCGTGGCCTGTGAAAGCTAACGTGTGGGAGCAGCCAGCGCAACACACACCCACCTGGAAGGAGAAATAGAAGCCACCCGGTAAATAACACATAGGATGAATATTCAAGGGCAAATCCTCAAAGCGTCTGTAGCAGCAGATATGCGCATTATACACAGTGCATCAGCCTGCTGGAGTATGAGAGCCCCTTACAGAGGCTGCCTCCTGCCCTAAGAGGCCTCTCAAAGGAGGTGCGGGCAGGCCCTCTCACCTGCGGCCCAGCTCTCAGAGGCCTCTTAAAGGAGGCGCGGGTAGGTCTCTCAAAGGAGGCGCGGGGCAGGTCTCTCAAAGGAGACGCGGACAGGTCTTTCAAAGAAGACATGGACAGGCCTCTAAAAGGAGGCATGGGCAGGCCTCAGAAAGAAGGCATGTGCAGGCCTCTAAAAGGAGGTGGCGGCAGGCCTCTCACCTGCTGCTCGGCTCTCAGAGGCCTTGAGAAGCTGAATGATGCCCCACCTCCATCTCCCACCTGTCTTCTCCTCCAGCCATACTCCAGCCCTGGACAAGCCCTTAGTTTCCAAACATTCGAAACGTTCAGGAACATTCTGGAAGGTTAAGCTGTGTGTGTACCACAGGTGCCTCTTAGAATTCGCAGAAGAAAAAAAAAAAAACATGAATAGTGTGACCATATAACCCAGGGAAGAAACTTCCAGCTATTATTTTAAAACTGAAAGGCTTCTGTGGTTGGAAAAATCATTCGGTTCTTATGCTTTGACTGGTTTCCTTGATTAAAATACTTATCCAGCTGTTTCACATTAACAGTGACACTCACGATAGGAGCCTGACCAATCAGCATACAGCGAGAACTGAAGTGAATTAAATGAAATCCAGGTCCTTAGTTCAGAAACCCTGTCCTAGCTCCATCTGTCCTCCATGACATAGATTATCTGGTCAACCTAAATATGACTAACTAATGATCACACATAAACAAGTAGTCTTCCAAAAACATAAGATTAAGTGCAGTATAACGACATGCTATCACTCTATTACTCACGTGTTTGGGGTGATGCTGGTGCACACACACACACACATACACAGGATAAAATACTTGACATATGATAATAAACAAGCGTGTCACTCTTTTGTGCTATACTGTACTTTGTATCATCATTTTGACCATATAGGCTTGGTGTATAGTAGGCTATACCATCTAGGTTTGTTTACTGTAAGTACATTCTATGGTGTTCGCACAACAATAAAATTTCCTACCAGTGCATTTCTCAGAATATTTCCCTGTCACTAACTGGTGCATGATTGCACTGGCAACATGATTATTTTTAATTTCACCATGTGTTATCCAAACGTCTTTTGTATTACTTAGTTGTAAAAACACTCACTATGTTGCTAATTATTGTTTTGTATTGAATGACTTCAGTTTTACAATGACCAGATGTATTTTTGATTTTGCCTACTATGGGTATCAATTTTACACTGTCGGTGTGAGTACAGCTGTGGAATAAGAAGGTAAAAATATAATAGCATATTCAGTCAGGCCTGGCTACTCTTATGAGAATGATTTTCCTTTTCCTTTATTTGTGAAGTAGCTGATGAATACACTGATAGCCACTAAGCCACAACATACTATAGTGGCACTGATGAGATATAGTTACGATTTCTTAGCTTTAGATTATTATTTAGACTGCGTTGCACAGCTGGCGGACACGGCACAGCGCAGGGAAACACGCAGCATGGCCCAGATCCACATCGCATGCCACAGTGCATCGCCGCCAGCCCCTTCATATTTCAGCTGGGCCTCAGCTCTGTGTACCTGCCTCTACATTAAACACAGTGTAATATTGATGTACACGGCAGCCGCTCCTCTGGAGAGCCATTCCACTGGCGCTGTGACTAGCGGGGCCTGCCGCTCCATTTCCAAAGCCGCTCGACCTGGGACTGATTATTGCACGTGCTACATTGTTTCGGGCGTGATATTTTCAGCCCACCGCGTTCCCCGCGGTCTCGTCTCGTGGGCCCTGTAATGGGATGCATTCTGCTGCCACGGCAACATCGAAGCGGCGGCTTGCCCTTACAGGAGATTAGGTTCAAAGCCCTTTGCCCCCCTCCCCCTCCAATGTCTGGGTTTTCTTTTCAGGTGGGGCGCCTGCCCACCTCCTCCCTCAGCAGACAGCGGTGGACTGACTGGCTTGCTGACGTTTAGCAGAAGCCGCGGAAACGAGCCGTCCGCCGCGATGCTCAGCGTGGAGATAAGGCCAGAGAGACAAAAAGGGACGAGGAAAGGCTTGACAACAGAGTCCTGTCCATCAGTTTCGCTTTCTTCCCCGACTGACAGCCGGTGCCAAAGCCAACCGGATCCTGCAAACAAACGTACGGTATCCAAGCAGCGGTGATAACAATGTGGTACGCTTCAGCATGGAGCCGTGCAGCCTGGCCTCACTCGGGCCGGCTTTGTGCATGACGGCAGCTGCGTCAGTGCTCGTGATAGATAAAACCAACTTGAGAAACATATATTAATCTAAATGAGGTGTTTTTTTCCCTGGCAGTGCGCCGCTGCCCACACACCCTGGCTGCGAATGCGGTTACATTAGCCATAGCCCTTACTGCAGAGATGGGGGGGCCCTTAGCAAAGGCCACGCTAATGTGAGATTGTGCCAAGCCAGTACAATTAGCTGGATAAGGTGAAAATAAATGAGAAAATGTGCAAAATAAGACTGGAAATGATCCCCATTTTCCCAGTTAATGCTTTGCCTTCATTCTAGCCGCTATTGTCTGGAGACAAGAGATGCACGGACAAAGTAAGAGAGTTCAGTCAGCATGCGGCCTGGCCCACACTGGAAGGCATTTTTAGCATAACAAAAAGATGAGGTGATTATCTTCTTGCAGATACAGATGTTGATGTTGATTCTGAAGCTAACAGCGTGGACTTTTACGCTATTGTGGTTTGTTTCTGATCTTGTTGCTGATGTGGACGTTGATGCTAATGTGAACGTTCTCACGTTCTCTTAAAACGGTTTGCCACGTAGTTTATAACACAACCTTTGAATAACACAGCTTCACTATTTGGGGGCCAACATTCAATTTTCTTAAACTCGACTGCGATCTCCACTATGCAGCCGATCACACCCAAGCTGACAAAATAAACCCCCCCCCCCTCCAAACTGCCTGCATCTTGCGTCAGCTGATCAGGGCACCTCGACCACTCTGCGGCCTCCATCGGTGCGTTGTGATTTCCTCGGGGACGACGGACAGGCTGGCAGGCAGCTGGTGTTTCCTTCAATGCACTCAAAGCCAACGAAGGCGCCAGCTGCTTGTGGAAGAATTCCCATCACACCACTGCCAGAACCTCTGGGTCTAACAACATCAAGGCGCCGCCATGCCGTTCAAATCAAAGCCCTGGTATTATTTCAGTTTAATTTATTTAGTAATATGCAAAGACAGCAGGAGTTTTGAAGACGATAGAATACAAAAGAGATTTTTCCTGCCCATTCATAGTATGCTACCACTTGTTTTGGACCCTACCAAGCTCTTGTAGGACTGCATCGCCAGGAGCGGCAGAGAGATGTTGGACATGGCAGGCATCCATGTATGCAGGAGGTCTGACAGCGCCATCATTCAGTATGTTTTACGCTGTTCCAGGACCGCCGACAAATGTCTCCCACCATCATGGCCTCCTTCTTAATTATTGGGACACAATGTGTGCTCAGAGAAGAGCATCAGACAACAAAGAGGTTTAAACACAGTCATACTAAATGCTGCTGCAACGTGGATCTATGCCCAGCATAGTGCTGTGTGGCTCTGTGGCTAAGGACTCCTCATGACTGGATCCTCATTGGTTCAAAAGCGGGCCTCTGAGTAAGGCCCTTAACCCCAGCTGCAGAAGAGATTGGCTGCCCCAGCTCTCCGATCTTTACTTTCCGAACCTCAGTTTGAACAAAAGCATCTGGTAGTACATTGCTGATTGTACTGGGAGCACTGGTCTCTTGCTGCTTATCCCATCACTCTTGGACTCAGTTCTTAATTATTTGCACACCCCCACTTTAGTTACCTCCTTACATATTTTTATAATTTTCTGTCTTTATACTTTCATTCTTTATTTTTTATTGTATTGTGTTGTTATCTTGAATAATATTCTATTCTGACTAGCCATATATTATATTATTGCTATTATCATATCGCATCGTATCGCATCGGAGACCCACTTGCAGATGTCCTGTGAAATAGATTGCTTTGTAATGTATATTTACATATGATATTTGCATTGACTGTAAGTTTGCACATATATTTTTTTGTGCTGCTGCACATAAAAATTACAAATGAGATCCAAGTCAACTGAAGGTTAATTCAATTAATATGATAATTAAATCTCACCTGCTGGTTTTTTAAATATACATTTAAGCTCAATTTCTTATCGAAAACATTGTCAATATGAGATAATTCATTCAAATATTTACAATGACCTCACGGAAATGACTGGATCGTCTACAAAGAGACCTGTAGGGATGGCCTTGTTAATAAAGCTGGTATTCAGTACTGGATTTCTGGGTGAAAATATGAAGGTTTGATTGTGGTATTTCTAAAACCAGTCCTTGGAACCCCAGACAGTCCACATTGTTGCTCTATCCCAAATCCCAGAGGACTTGTTTGAGAACCGCTATTTTAATGGACTGATGGAATCCTGGAGTATACCAACCACCCCCATAGCTAACATAATCAGGAATGCCAGGTAATCAGTAGAGCTAGATAATGGGTGTCCCAGATAGGGACCCGCCCACCCCGGTCTGTCATAGCCTGTCCGCGGCCGTGCTCTGCGGTGATGATGAAGGACTAGTGCCCCTGAGGCTTGCCCAGCTCAGTTGCCATGGCGAGAATATAAACATAATACATGCCTACAGGGCTGCTTCTGTGTGCTTTCAACAAGCAAAAAAAGTACCAGCCTTAATAACAGGAGATACACATGCGTGCAAACTGACATCTAAGCCAGCAAAAGCCAGACTAATTGTCCTGTAGAACACAGACGGCAACAGCAGCCCTGTATCTCCAGTGATTCATAACAGACACCAGCTAATTACATGTGAAGCACAATGCGATGTGACTAAAAGCTCACGGGATGGAACCTCAAGGTAGCGGTAGAGCTTCAATCACCTCAGCTAGCTGACTAGACCCCTTATTGGAGGCAAGAGTCCAGGAATTAATCATGACATCAATGCTGCATATGAAATATAAATGTAACTGCACCACATAGCTTTAGATATACCGATATTCATATGACT
Source organism: Brienomyrus brachyistius (assembly GCF_023856365.1). NCBI lineage: Eukaryota > Metazoa > Chordata > Actinopteri > Osteoglossiformes > Mormyridae > Brienomyrus > Brienomyrus brachyistius. The sequence continues at coordinate 12,280,871 of NC_064545.1, forward strand.
GCAATGCGGATTCACAAACACAAATGTGACCTCAATACAGTCATTTAGCCCCAAAAATGTGATGACTGATTGAAAGCCAAAGCAGCATTAATCTTTCATATTTCGGTAGATGTAAATTATTCAGGATTTATCAAACAAAATAAAATGCTTTTTATACTCTACTCTGGCTGTGGACAACTTTCATCCTCTTGAAAAATACTGACGCTGTACGTCCTCATGACTAGTCCATTTCCTCCCTGGCCTTGCTGTGTCTTTGGCTACAGATGGTTCTTTCACTCGCACCTTTGCCTGGCAATTCTTCTCCCTGTCGACGTGGCATTGAGTTCCACTCAGCGAGTTGCAGATTCACTGCTCAATCCGTGCATCTGCTATGGGGGTCGACGTATGCTTGAACTTATTTATTATTTTGTCACGTAAAGCCAGCATTGAGGAAGTGAGCTTGGCACATTTTCTCTGTTACCATAGCAGCACACAGTTGACACGACATGCGTGGTTACCAATGGTAACGGAGAGTGTAAATAAAAGGCGGGACATCAATGGCCATTACGGTCACAGTCACTTCTTAGATTATATCTTTTAAAACTAATTCTACTTGTATGAGGGATGGACATTAACAAAGTCAGAACATGCTGTAATATCCATCCATCCATCCATTTTCCAAACCGCTTATCCTAATGGGTCGGGTGGGGGGGGGGGGGGGGGGGGGGTCCGGAGTCTATCCTGGAAGCAATGGGCACAAGGGCACGATATGGGGGGAACATGTAAACTCCACACACATGTGACCCAGGCGGAGACTCGAACCTGAGTCCCAGAGGTGTGAGGCAACAGTGCTAACCACTGCACCACCATGCCGCCCCCCCAGTGCTAACCACTGCACTACCATGCCGCCCCCTATATATATTATAGTCACCAAGAGACACTATACATTAACCAGGAGGGTTCTGCTACTTTCGATTTAGGTTCAAGGAATTCCTTTCCGCCTTTTTATTTACCTTTCGCGCCAGGACAGCACTTTGCATTTTGATGTATCATTAAGGCATGGTGGGTTAATTCAGAAAAGCTATAGATGACAGGTCATTTTATAAAAAAAAAAAAGCATGCTTTCATCCAAAAACCCCTCATATGCTTATCGTGCTTCAGCCAGTGTGCACCATTTTCCCTCCTGTCCTCCTCAGAGGTCCCTCTCCCCTTCTTGGTCCGGTCACGGTGACCGTTTCATAACCCCGTAACCTCTGCTCAATGCGGCAGCCATGTCATCAGGCTGAAAGCTCTTCTGGGGTCTGAAGAGCTCGTATCAACGGTGCTAAGCTCATCTTCTCAGCTTTCAATGAACTACATCCAACATTCAGCATAGCTCCATAACCCTAAGGAACATTAAGCAGCAGCAGGCAGCACAAAGGCCTTGCCCACAGGAACCGTACTGGTCTTCTATCTCTATATCTGCTGCCGTTTCCAGTGCAGGCTGTGTTATTTCCTATTTATTAACACACACCTAAATGGCTCATTAGGCAAATCTCACATTGGTCTTGCGGAATCCAGACGCCCACACACATGGCCGGCTTGCTTCAGGATCCTCCGCTGTCTTATTTAATCAGCCAATCACCCGCCCCCCCCCCCCCCCCCCCCCCAAAAACGTCAGCTGAACGAGGGAAATGTGGGACAAAACACCCGTGCTCTAAATGGAACCAAAAGCAGAACTTTCTGGAATGTTCCCAGAGTCGTTTTTAGCAACTAGATATTGCTTGGGGCTGCGTTTGAGGCATGAATTTTAGTAGCATAATTGGACATTTGACAGGCCAGCGTCACCGATGCTATCATCTGATTTAACCCTGCAGAGTTCAGCTGAATGCCCTCACGCCTCAAGGCTGCAGACCTGGAAGACGCCATGATCTAAGCAACTGCTGATCACAGCCGAGACTCCATTACGACCCGTCACAGCGAGTCGACGAGACAACCAAGACGTCTTTGATGGCGACTTTGAAATTCTAGCTTGCTCCAGCTGTCTGGAATCGGCGATTAGCTCTGAGCTGAGCTGGCTGGCAAGTGTGCCTATGTGTGTGAGCATGTGTGTTTTCCAGCTCACCCGGTAGTAGTCGGTGCTGTAGATGTCCCTGGACATGCCGAAGTCGCCGATCTTCACCAGCAGGCCGTTGCCCACCAGGCAGTTGCGGGTGGCCAGGTCACGGTGCACGAAGTGCTGGGAGGCAAGGTAGACCATGCCAGCGGCAATCTGGGGTGGCGATGTGCAGCATCTGCGAAAGGCCTAGCTCCCCGCTGGTGGGCAGAGGCTGCCCGTCCACCAGGATCAAGGCATCGGGGCCATGGGCTCTGCAGGGAGGTAAAACACCACAATGATTCCTCCCGCATTCACAGCTCCTGCTCCCTGTCATACCACGTCGACCTGGGTGAAGAGACTATATCACGGTTTTCATTGTGACGTGATACAAAGTGTAGCTACCTCCAGGCCTTCCCACAAGGCCATGGGCTACTGGTCATGTGGTCACATCCATTCCCTGGACTATGAGGTCAAAATTCGAACCAGTCTGCTGAACAAAACCTTTGTACTAGAAGAAGAGGTACACTGCATTTAAAGTTCTCATTTGGGCACATTCATAGATGGTTGTCAAGCTGACATAAGCACTCATGCATGTCAGTGTGTTGGAAATGAAGGTGGGACAGACAGCACAAGTGCATCCATATCAAGCTCTGAAGGTCATTGAAAGGATATTTTAAATTTGTGTATTACCATGCCCTGTGGTGTCCTAGCTAATGCGGGTGCTACCTAATATGAAATGCTTACTTTAACAAATAGAGCACTTTCAGGTTTTTTTTTTTTTTTAATATAAGATCCATTTGTTATTTTACAAGCTTAGCACCTAAAAACGCAATTATGGAGAATATTAATTCAAATTAATATTCCTTATAATTACCCGACAAGTCTACCGCCATCCTCTTAAAGACCAAAAGTGGGTAATTAAACACAGAATTTCCACTTTGCCTTACTAGTAATGAAGTCATAGCAGCAGAAGCAAGTACCATCTGTAAATTGGTAGCCTGTAGGACACAGCAATACAGTCTAGCCCAAATATCGATTTAACACACACCCCAACCAACCCGAATAAGGTCACCGTGAACCACAAGAACCAAGGTGCCAAGCTGCTGCTCTTGGATCTGCACTCATGTTCTGTACTGTATGATGGGGTCTTTTGCTTTTTGAGCGACCACCTGCTTCCCCCCTTCCACTGAACCAGGAGCCAGTCAGAACCCCATAATCTCTCCGTCTTTTAGCAAAGGTATCACGTGACTGGCTGCATTTTCCTGATAACCAGGATTGGAACAAAGGCCAATATGAACCCCCAATATTAGCACAAATATCTGCATGTCCTGGTACAAGCAGAGACTACAGCCTCTCTACCAGGGGAGGACGCCTGACAAACCTCCCAGCACCCAAACCCGCTCTGGGTCACAGCAAAGTGGGAGATGATCCGAAAAACCCAGCCAATCCGACCCCCTTCTGGGGCGGCAGGAGGATGTGGGTGCGTCCTAATCGCTAATGACCCCCCGTGCCTGATACACAGACATGTCTTTGTTTGTCCTGGAAGGGAGAGGTGCTGACGTCACGCCTCACGGACAGGCCGATGCCAAGCACCCTTCCCTTGTGAGACGTGGCGGGGGCTTTGGCTGCTTAATTCAATTTCACAGCTTAATCTGCGCTGGGATTAATGGAGCTGTAATGGACCGTCTCACTTCTCTGACGCCATCTCGCTCTGCTGGGAAGTGTGAAGTGTCTCACCATCTTCTGTGAAATAACGGCTTTGTCCACTGAACTACAGAAATCTTGGAACGCCACAGGTTTCCCAGCCCCCCTGTCCCACCCCCCTTAAGGCTGCTAATCTTATTTAATGACCCATGTGAAAGAAAAAACTCCCAATGTCACGTATACCCGGCATGGTTAGTAGAGGGCTACCCCTCCTGGGAGACCTATTAGCTAGGTTTCTGTATCACAGTCTGCCAGAGCAAACAGGACACAGGCAGTCTGCAAGCCCCCCTTGTCGGACCGGAACCACACTCTGGTATGGCCGGAATGGGCCCTGCACTTGGATCCACGTCGTTACCTGAGGAACTTGTTGAGGTCCCATGCTTCATGTACTCAAAGACCATGATGAGTGGGTCGCCGTCAACGCAGACTCCGTAGAAGCGTACAATGTGCTCGTGCTGCAGGTTGGTCAGAAGCTCCGCCTCCCTCTGAAAGTCCTTCCTTGCAGCCAGAGTCGGGTCCTTCAGCGTCTACAGAGCCGGGAATCAGTCAGTCCCGTGAAAGAGGGCACCCTCCCATGAGGACGGAGGGTTGGGATGACTACATAAAAAGAGCAGGCTGCAAACTCATCTACAAACTACATCTAGAATGCAAAAACCCTGATAACGGGAAAAGTATTCATTTACAGAAAATAAAAAGAATAGAGCTAGATGAACACATATTGTGAGTTCCTGGTACATCCTGTCATCTGCTGAGATGACTGTAATGTCCGTGGACAGGCAGAGCTCGAAACTGCAGCAAACACTTCAGATCCACTTTAGACATGAGCTCCATCATTTGGCGTCTCTGAAAATGGAAAACGAGTGAAAGAGGTCTTCTGACCGGTGTCACCACCATGAGAGAACGGTTCTGGGCAGCTGCCTGATGATCTGCATTAGGGTTCCCGTGTAAGGGGCTGATGGTTTATTTTGAAGTGCGGACAGAGAGCCTCACTCCCACCGGATCACACTGTTCCCACATCTATCTCCTGGGAATCTCAGCCCTTCCAGGCCTTCTCTGTCTCCTCTTTAAAACATGGAGATTTACTGCTCATCCCTGGGCTTTTGCTGTGAACAATAATTCCAGGTGATTTCCGGTAATAAGATAAATGCTTTAGTCTCTGCAGACACTGTGGACAGTGTCACCCTAACCCAAGGGAGCGCAGACTCGGGGGGGGGGGGGGGGTCACCGTAGCACCACTAATCATAGTTAAGTATGTGTAGGACAGAGTAAAATGATGGTAAACGGATTTGTCGTTACTATTCATCTTCTGAAATCAAAAACCTTTCCTGGAATGCGGGATTCTTGTTTTATTTATAAAGTGATTTCCATGGCAACGACAGTGACTCTGATCCTACAACCAATACGCAACTGGGTCCTGGAGCCAGAGAAGCACAGAGCTTCCTGGGTGAGGGGGAGGGAATCAGGGTTACAGGTGGAGGATCTGTCCTCCTGGCCCGAGATGCTCAAGCAACTGGTCTGATCTCTTCATCGTTAGGTTCTGGAGCCTGGTGTGGTTTGATTTTAATGAGACTCTCCTCAGATACTTTTCACTTCAAAGATTCACATGGATGATAGCCAGGCAGCCATTTCCACCTGGGGCATTTCATTTATTTAGTGAGGGTGGGGGGGGGGGGGGTCCTGACCTGTATAGACAAGCACCCCCGTGTGAATGTGAAGTGAAGATCCATTGGCATGGAGGATTCAGTGGCTGCATTTATAAAGCATCTCAGAGTAGGAAAATGCTCCGAAGTGGCCTAAAAGCCTCAAAGCGACGCAATTTTAGGAAACGTACTCCCAGCTCGAGCAGGATTTAGGAGATTTAGCTCCGAAGCTGTCCTAACTCACCGGGAGCTGCCAGAAGACGGCGAAGTCCAGCACACACATTCCAGGAAAGGAGGCATGTGTTGGAAACACTGCTTATAAAAGCTTATAAACGGGGATCAGCCTGATAAAAATGGAATATTATTTGTTACAAATATAAGATATGGCGTAATTGCCCCGTCTACAAGGAGAAATCAAAATTATTATTACAGTAAAACCTTGGATTGCGAGTAGCTTGGTCTGCGAGTGTTTTGCAAAAAGAGCATTTTTTTAAAATAAATTCTAACTTGATAAACGAGCGAGGTGAAATCGAAAAGGTGGCAAAGTGCAGGTTAATTTTTTTAATATATTTTTACTTTATATTTTGTATTAATCATTTTTATATTGATATTTTTGGGTTATGGAATGAATCATCTGAGATTCTATAATTTATTATGGGAAAATTCGCTTTGATATACGAATATACGAGTGCTTTGGATTACAAGCACGTTTCCAGAACGAATTATGCTTGCAAACCAAGGTACCACTGTATTATTATTGCAAAATCAGAGAACTACAAAACATTGCAACAATGTTAAAGAACTACAAAATATCACCATTAATGCCGTTTGTCCACTCGGGCTGTCATGAAATGGTGATGTTAATTTCTCTTAAACATGAACTCCTACTCCAAGCTGAGAGTGGGTGTAGGAAGCTCTTTACTTCTTACATCCTACCCTGAGGTAGGATAAACTCTTCTCCTAGTGAGACACTTTGCGTGATTCATCCTGAGATGCTTTATAAATATGGGCACAGGTCTTTAACGAGATGCAGAGCCCTGTCATCTGATGAAGATGTCAGCCGCTCTCTAATGCCTTAATCGTTATGTCTAGTTGGGATAAATAAACTGTAAAAACAACAACGTGTGGATAAACTTTGGTATGTAAACTCAGAGAGGAAAATGTGTTTTTAAGAAGTGTGTCTCCACCCTGTGCAAAATAAAGGCAGGGACACTTTGGGTCACTCTTCTTCTCGGGATTGTGTTTGGATCAATACACTTTACAGGGTTACAGGCAGCTTAATCACAGCACTACTGCCTTGGCTGTGTGTCACCCATAGGATTTATATAAGCCTCATTTGTACGGATACAGTTCTCATCCTCAGATCTTCGCCATGTACATGGTGGGATGGAGAAAATGGAACGGCTCAGAGGTATCTGTCGGCCTTTTAATTTCGATCAGAAACACATGGTGGATGGAACGTGTTTTACTCGATTCCAGTGGCGTGTGGGGCAAGCAGGGCGGGGTGGGCGTCCAGTGGTGCTGGTGGCCCGAAAGAGATCGACGTGACCGAAGTGGGCCGCTGTTATGTCTCGCCACCTCATGTCGGCAAATATTTATCATGCTCATCATTGGTGTTTTCTTTGCTCGCCTCGACCGCCTCTCCTCCATGAAATACCGTCCCTCTTAAAAAATGGAGGGAAGCGGAAGTGCAGGCAGGGGCATAGAGATGCAGAGACTGAGAGTGACCGATTTCCATGGGCGGCTGTAAATTAGGATGTCAAGCTGTTGCTGCTAGGCTATCTGCACGCCCTGTAACCACCAAGCCAGGATTCATGCAAATTCGGAATTCCATCAAATTCCCCCCCACCAATTTCACCCGGGCTCAGGAGTTACTAGATCATTTGGCTCTTGCTTATATAATTATTATTGTTGTTATTATTATTATATACTGACATTTTTTCCACAGTCATTTTTGCCTCATCCCCATTGAGCAGTGACACAAGGCACAGAGACTACAAAAGCTCTTCGTGCTCGTATCTGATCATAATTAATAGCAGAGTACAGATCGAAACCCAGCCAGAACAGGTTACACAAACCACATCATCTGAAGATCTTTAAGCCTGGATAAGGCAATTCACTGCCCCTATAATGATTTTGATGTTAAACGGATGGTTGAGAATGACTGCAGGGGTCTGTGATAGGCAGCCCAGAAGTTACAGCACAGTCAAGGGACAAACTCTGAATGTACTACTTTGAAAATGCCAAATGCCAGCAATATTAGCCTCTGTCCTTATCGAACCGCATGCTCCTCATGTGTGACGTAAGGCAAGAGGATAGGGTTGTCATCAGACAGTCATGTGATTTACAGAAGCTAAGCTGGTGACCTATTTGTCAGCAGACGGCTGCTCTGATGGCCGGTCAGATGCCCGATCTAGCTGCAAGATGACAGGGAGATCCCACGCGGCCTCGCATTGGGAAATCTGGGTCCAGGCGCCCTGGCAATACCGGCCACCGGCGGTTCCTCTCATCGATCACATCGGGAATGAGTAGCGAACACACATCGATCGGCAATCCCAGATGCATACTGGGGTGGAGTTGGGGTTGAGGGAGTGTGGGGCAGAGGGGGGTGGGAAGGTGTGACCCTTACCCCTCAGCTGTAACTGGATGCTTAATCTGTCTGGGAGGGGGGAGAGAGAGAGAGAGAGAAACAGAGAGAGGGAGAGAGGGAGGGAAGGAGGGAGACACAGCCCCCACTTGCATCTCACCTTGACTGCCACCAGCATCTTGTCTTTAGTGGGACTCAGGTTGTAACACTCCGCCAGGAAGACCTTCCCGAAGGCACCCTCCCCCAGCTCCCTCTTCAACACGATGTCCCGCCTCTTGATGTGCTGGACATCTGTGGGAAGGGGGCACACAGATGGACGCGGGTTCGTCAGCGCGGGGACAGCCTGCATGGTGAGAGCGGGACGCGCCGGCGCGGAACGCCCGCTCTCATTCCGGCACAGATGGGACACTAACAAGCCATACCGCTGGCAAGGGCTGGGGGCCCCATGCCGAGAGAGAGGAGCTGCCCGTGGAGGCGTGGCAGTGGGCCCCGGGGCCGCGTTACAAGTGCCGTGGTGGCTTTGAAAAGCCGCACATGGCGGACGGAGGCACACACCCCCCGCCCCCCACCGGGAACACACTTTTGTCAAATGAAAACATCCCAATTAAAGGTATGCGGAGAAGGGGAGACGTGTCTGCCACCATATACATGGGAGCAGCTAAGTCAACAGTCTCTGCAGCCTTCTACCTGCTTAGCATTCCCGGGAATATTCAGCAGGGAGACAGTCAGCTCCATATGGCCAGCAAGTACAGCATCTGCTATTTACTCAAACGAGTGCTCTGGAGAAGCTGCGTCCAGCATGGCTAATGGAGCCGACCTCCGGCACGGGGGCCTAACGGTGCGTTTCCTCTGACAGCCTCGGGGCCACCAAACAAAGCAAACACTGGGGGCACCCGGGGCAGTCAAAAAAGGAAAGTGGGCCTGGTATTCGATTGGCTGCTAAAGCCTGCTGCTGACACAGATCAAACACAGCCAATCCCATGCGTGTTTACTCACAAACCAGGATATGGAGCCACTCTGGGCCGAAAGAGCTCCATGCTAATTACATTTTGAGGCCATCTCACAACCTATGGGCACATAAATCAGATTTCAACACTTACAATCTTTTTTGAGGACAGCAAAGAGAGTTTTTCTAAATGCTTGTGTTCTCTCGTCACTTTGCTGACACCTCTGTAGGTTTTCACTTCCTTCCCAGCGAGGTATGAGTTTGAAGCAGCCTGTCTGGGCTGGATAATTAGGACAGACACAGCTTGTAACTGCAATGGAGGTTACCCATCCGTACCTCTTCTCCTTCTCGGGGAAAAATAGAGTACACTCTCTGAAGTCCCGCGAGGCTAAAAAAAGGCACTAAGACAACGTATTTACGTCTGATTTAGTCCATATTTCTGAGTTGACCTACGTCAACGTCCGCAGTGCTCCTGCTCATTTTCCCTGCTGCTGCAGGCCACCGCCGTACACAGGCTGCTAATGTTCGACAACAGCAGCGACAGCCGCACCAATTCGAGCCGCTATTCTAAAACACATTTACATTTATAGTGTCCCGTCTGCCTGTAGGCTCGACCTGAGGACTCGCGCCGTAATCAGTCTGGGAATCAGTCCGACTCCTAAAGCGGCGGTCCGCTCCAGGGTCTTTAATAAGCAGCCAGTGCCGTATACGGAGCGCTGCATGATTACAGCCAGCAAGGCTTTTATTTCAGAACCCAGATGAACCCAGCTGTCATAATTAGCAACAAAATGTATCTACAATACACAACTTTCAGCAATTGCCCATGCACCACCGACAACACAAAATGCATTGTTATGAACTGTTATGTAGATGCTTAATTAAATTTTATTTGCTGTATGTTCAATTCAGTTGAAGTGATGATTTTGTCTTATTAGTTATAAATATTCAGAATGCTACAGTTCCCCTCAATCACTATTCAAAGCATGGATATTATCAAATACAAATGCTAAATGATATGGCCTGAGATCTCTGTCTGTGGGGAGGGGGCAGTGAGGCGTTTTTAGGTTAAGGAGGTGTCAGGGTCATGGGGCTCCTTCCGCTGTCTTGGGCAGGTGGCCCTTCCAGAAAGGCCACGCAGGAGAAGCCTTGGCACGTTCACGCCTCGGCCCAGACCGAACCAGCGCTCCAGCATGCACTGACAATAGTCTTTAGATGGGGGGGGGGGGGGGTTTCTGCTTTTCCCATGGGCCATCTGTGGAGCATTCGGCATCGGGCCTGAGTCACATAGGAACAAATCCAAATCGAGGGTTTTCCTCTCCACCGGTGACGAGCTGAATGCACATTTTTTAAAATGGGGGGGGTGGAGGGGGGTAGCAGGAACAGGAGATTATTCATCAGACACTAGCCGAGGAGCCAAAATCACCAAAAATAAGGGAATAAAACAGACTTTCTGAGTTTAGCCGCCTGCCACCAAACTCTGTACATTCAGAAATGTAGAATATGAGCAAAGGGGAGGAAATGAGACACTCGAGTGACAGACGAGCATCAATGAGCCTCCAAGGTCTTGCCGGCCACGCAGCCCCTCAGCACACCTGCCCACAGTGAGCCTCCCGGCCCAGGGGTAAAGCACGCCCTCGTTACTGCCACACACTGCAGAGGGTGTGCATCTGCAGCTGTGACGTGTCACTTCACCATGGCTGTTTGGGGAACTCACATCTATATCACACCATGGCCTGTCAAACCTAGGTCCTAATAACCCTTCAGCTTATATATATTAATATATAAAAGCCATTTTAAAGACTCCTCTGTGATCAGTGCAGCTTATGAATTCCACCTTCACATTCATGTATTATTGCCTCAGCCAATCACGGTAAAACTACTTAAAAGCACCACACACGGCTTCTCTTTAGGCTACAGCAGCAGCCTTCAGGTTTGGTTGCGAAGATGGACATTTCAGTCCAGAGAGTAAAAATCCAGACCAAGATTTTGTTTCAACCAACCCAGGGGTCTCAAACGACAGTCCTGGAGGGCTGGAGCCCTGTGTAGCTTACTTCCTTCCCTGTTTCACCACAAATGATTCAGCTCATGAGCTGTGTGGTAATTAGCACAAGGACCAGAATCAGGTGTGTAAAATGAGGGTAAACCAAAAACTGTGCAGGGCTCCGGCCCTCCAGGACTGGAGTTTGACACCCCTGAACCAACCAGTTGAGTATAAAGAGTCACAGTCACAGAGTACTCAACTGGTTGGTTGAAACAAAATCTTGGTCTGGATTTTTACTATCAGGACCTGAAATGTCCATCTCGGTTTGGTTGTCTTAACCACTAGTCCAGCATCTAGATGTTAATATAGACACACTATAGGTGACTAAGCAGCAGCTATACTTTGGCATCACGGGTTTAAAAACAACATTAAAAAGTGTTTGCTGTGCTGCCTCTTCTTCCTTAGGATGTTCTGTACCTTTATATCATATATAAAGCAGACCAACAGGTGAAAGGGATGATTAGAATTCCTAAATGTGTGTATTATAATAATATACAATAATTAAACGATCACTACAATCATAATAATCATTTGGTAGGTGACTCACTCAGACGGAAAGGTGCGTGTTCCGGCAGACGGGGCTTAGACGGGCGTTTGTGGGCTGCAAGGCGGTTCTGTGAATTTTTCAGGTATATTATAAATATTCCCTCAGATTTCATTTATTAACTCTGCATAATAAACAAATACCTATAAGGTTCTGTATCCTGTTTAGATGGAAAAGAACTGGTCGTAATTAGAATGTAAATTGTAAACTGAGTAATTGAAATGTAATTTCTGCTTGGTGAATCACACATGGTCACTGATATCCCCCCCCCCCCCCCCCCCCCCCCCCCCCCGAGCCGCCCCCCACTCGCCTCGTGGGCTATAGCCACTTGGTTAGGCCTCATCAGCTCTAGTGGCATGGAAGAATTTCCAAATTAGTTACATTACCATTCAATGATCAGAAAGAAAGACGGCATAAAGGGAAAAAAAGGGTTAATGTACATAATTACATTTTGATATATTGGCTGTCCAGACACCTTCATCTCAGATATAATTCTAAGAGACGTTTGTAATACGGTTATCATGGTGATTAATTTCTGTTACTAACATGATCTTAATCAGCCGATAATTCATATAACAAGCGCTACATCTATTGGACGGCGGTTATAGGAGCACAGGGCAAAGTTAGTTTGTAGGGTGCAATGAGCATTACAAAGGTGGTTCAAAAGCCAAGATCTTTAATAAATTGAGAGTGACATATTAGAGCATACACACTAATCAAAATAAATAAGGGCCGTTTGTATAGTCCCACTCCTGGTATTAAGACTTCGCTTTTACAGTACTGAGAACTACACTGTCATTTAGATACAGTGGTAAGACAAACGAACTGAACAGTTCATGTTTATACACCAGCAGGTCATCTACTGAAAGGACACAATAACGCTTATAAAGTGAAACTTTGCTGGATACAGACTGGCATCCTGCTGTCTCCTTATTTCAGTTTCAGTAACTTCATCTATAAATGCATTTACATCTTTCCACAGTAAGTAATAAGCGATGCACTCTGTTTACCTATAGATGTAGGTAACATCATGCTGAAGGGGTAAGAGTCAGCGCAAAGGTAGAATGGTATGGGTGTGCAAGAAATATTTCTAATGAGAGTAAAAAAATATATAATCTTCAACATTTTGACTCTTCTAGCTTTTACTTAAAAACTGCAAATAATAAGTATTTAAACGCCTTAAGTATATCTCATAAATTTACTGTTAAGATTCATTCATTAAAATGACTAATACATTTTTTCGGTACGGTATTGCATTCAGGGGCAGCCTGGTGGTGCAGTGGTTAGCTCAGCTCGCTCACACGTCTGGGACCAGGATTCAAGTCTCTGCCATGCTGTGGTGGGGTTTTCTTTACATAATCTGGTGCCCCCCCCCCCCCGCCCCCCCAAGAATCATGCTACGGTGAAAAGGTATCCTTTTATAATCTATACTTTTCCTTACTGAAAAAGGAATGTTGAAAATAGAGAGAGAATTGCATGGATGGATAAAGAAGAGAAATAACCCTTTACTAGGGACTGAAGGATACTCTAGAGATCGGCCCTCCTGCATCTCCTTGACTTCTATATAATGGTCTATTTCATATCACACCCAGAAACCAGTCTGAAGCCAGTCCCAAGATTCATAATCTTCTCCCAAGCAATATCTTCTGAATCTGCTCAGTCCCGATACCTCGAGCCTGTTTGTTTGTTCTGTGCCCATGAACCCAGCTCTCTCCTGCAGTATTCCCGTTACTGCTGCGGCAGCCCCCAGCCCATCTCTCCTCTGTCTAATCGGGAAAACGGAAGGTATTCTAATTGAAGTCATTCTTCACTGCCAAGATCCAAGCAGATAACGGAGATGCTCCCACAAGCAGAGCTGAAACCTGGGACAGACCACAAGGTGTAATCGATAAAGGGTTCACCGCTGGTCAGAGACCTTGTGTGCCCCTTCACCGTGCAGGAAGAACATCACCAGGATTCCTCACATGCCAGCATGAGGCTCTCTTCACGCCTGCTGTCCAGGAACTGCTATCCTGTTTCCCACAGCCATCTCTTTGCTGTCTGCATCTATTTAGGTCTCAGAAATGAGACCAGAAGCATTTTTAACTGCCATCAAAGAAGCATGGTAATGGTCAAGGGCTGTAGGGTGATGAGGCTGCTGCTTTTTAAGTGGAAGAAGGCCAGGAAGCCTCAGGCAGAGGAGGACAATGACATCTCAAGGAGAATGACACCCCGAGGAGACTGGCCCTGGAAATAATAGGCCTGTCGGGGTGACGCACCAATGGAAGTCATCCTTGCATATGTGGAACAGCCCTTTGACCAGTCGCTCCTGGGGCCTGGAAGATAGAAGCACGTTTCTTTGAGGACAGTGTGAAACCGGGGACGTTGAAGCAGGTCATCTCCCAAAGGTGGTGTCAGATTGCCACTGGTAACACCATCCACCCTCCCCATGTATAAGGCTGAAACCTTCCGTCTGGCTGTCTGCCGTGATACAAGCGAACCCACCAAACCCAGACCGAGCCCCCATCCTACGCATCCCCCTCCTATTGTTCTGAAGTCCTTTCATGCAGTCTGAAACAACAGCACCAGTCATGCTAGGATGCACCTCCCAGACCGACTCTCGCTGTCATCAATGCTCAGCTCTCAGTGACAGCCTGGGGAAGATAGCAGTGTAGCCTGAAGTACTGCTTGCCTTTACATCTCTCATTTATCCTCACTTAACCACCATTAAGCAGTGTACTGGTCCATCCTATGCTACCTCCAGCCATGGAGTCGGCAGTCCAGCCTGCACCCGTGGTCGAGGATGGAGGTGGGGGGGGGGCTGGGGGGGGAGGCGAATGGGCTTCCCAGGATGCTCTCCCTGCCTGCATGCTCCACTCTCTTTGCACAAACCTGGCTCAAGGGGGCCGCAGGATTAAAAGACAACATCTAGCCGCTTGCAATTGTTCATTTACCCTTCATGAGACGAGCTCCTCACTGACGGTTTCTTCTCCTTTTTGCGCAGTAGTGCTCCGCCTGATGGAGAAGGGCCTGCGGTGACAGTACAATGCTGAATTTGCTTCAAGGCCTCTCCAGTTTACTCCAGACATCCCTCCGCAGCGTGCCATGTTCAGCTAGCCGGAGTCTTTCTCTCTGCCTCATCTCTGTTCAGAGAAGTCTCCTCCCCAGCCCAGCAATTTATAACTCCAAAGAAACACCTGTACTCACAAAGCCGTACTGTTTGCATACAAAATCCCAGCATAACAGGCCTCCTCATTGTCCATGTTGATACGGGGTTGCAAGTTTCCATGTGACCTGTCTGCCTGCTTCCCCCTGCATCAAGTTCGGCTCCCCAGATCTCCGAAAGATACACAGACTTTAAGTGCTTGCAATCGACCGAGTGACGCCCTACTTCTGCCGGTTAGCGAGCTTGTTTATGCTAAGAGCGCCTCGCGGGTGAGAGGCTGAGATTTCTACCCTCAGCATTGCCGCAGGCACAGGAAGACTGACCTGGATACGATGCTTTCATGTAAATGAATGAATAAATTATAATTCCACGGTCAGACATCAATAATTAATCACTGTTTCCCTTTCTGGTGGCTAAATAAAAATGACACACGACATTGAGAAGGTCGTAAACCATCTGGAGAGTTCTCTGGGCTGGTTCGTTGTAACAGCACAGTCCCGGGGGAACAATTCAGGGGGTTGCGATGTAAAGAGTCTGCTCCTTTATTCCTGCAATCCAGCTGCAACGTGCATCCGACAGCCTCTTTCATGGCAGTCAACGTGCTCAGCCACGCTTCCCCGTCCCAGCCCAGATGCCAATTCTCCCGCTGACTCAGCGCACGCACATTTATAGCTAAGAGGGAAAAGTAATCTGTAATCAGCGCTGGCAAAACATAATGAGTTTGCATAGTCGGCCACTTGGAAGAAAATATTTGGAGAAAGTGGGCCTTCCGTTTGTCTTTCTTCACCCCAGAGGTCTTGGCTTAGGCTCTGAGGGCGCCGATGGGCATTCCTCTCACGTCCGCATCTGAAGGTGCGATCCACTCCGGATTATAAATCGATATTGCAAAGTAAAAGACATCGCTTTAAGTGATTTCACGATAATTTACTCAGCAGCCACTCACTGTTACATGGAGCATTTCATATTTTATATTAATAATTAATTAAAAAAATTTCTAATTAATAATTGATACTTTATTGATCCCTGTAGGGAAATTGTCTTTACGCCTCCCACAACTTGCTCTTTTTTCATAGAGGAAGTTGTCTGCGAAGGGCTGCCACCCGTAGCGGCGCCCAGGGAGCTCGGGGTTAAGGGCCTTGCTCAAGGACCCACAGGCTGAGGCTGGGTTTGAACCTTTATCCCTATTGGGAATAATTAACTTCCAAAAGGCATTCGGCTCAGAGAGCGTCATTGTCACACTCACACCTCCAGGGCTGCCAGGTTGAGCTGAGCCCTCAAACCCGCACGCGTGTGGGGATCCCATGTTCTCTGTGTGTCTTTGCACATCTCTGTAGTTCAGGTGAAGGCCACCTACTGAAATCGTCTGATGGATGGATATTAACATTTTTTAACATGGAAGTTGCCATAAATGATTAATACAGTAACACATTTTGGAACGTGTAAGTTTGCCTGTTTTCAGTGTTATCAAAATAAAACTACATAATTATATATTTTTAACTGTACATTAATTGTTTTAAGAAACTTTGTCACCTGTTTCCAGATGGCAGATCTGGCAGGATCTCGCTACGAAACAAGGCAGGCCTTTGAACGTGCCCCAGTGCCAACCTCACACACATTTGCGAAAATGCACTTTCTGAAACCAAAGCCAAATACGTCGACGGCCACCAGAACTGGAACAGAATACCTAGAAACCATTAAGGTGGTAAATGGAGCTGATTAGTGCATCGGGAATGTAGCTATTTCACAGTGGATTTCACCAGTGTTGACAGTGTATTTCTTTACCGAAGCTGGTTTTTCGGATCTTCTTAGGAGAAATCCACTTCTACTTCAAGGAAACGGTGCACAGAGGAGCCATAAGAGGAAGCCTCACTGCCTGTCACTGTCAGCAAAAGAAGTAAATTCTGCTCCGGTTGCCGTTCATTACACAGAAATCAGGAAATAATCACATTCGTGTATGTAGGACCCTTAAAGGGCATTCTGGCCTTTGTCTTTTATTTATATACTATCTTAGACGCACATCACCAGGTACTGAGGAGCTCTTGTTTTTCCGCTGGCTGATGCATGACTGATGATGCTGGCCTTTGTTTTATGTGCTCTTTTTAAGAGCAGCTTAAATTATCTTTGCAGAGACTGGGTTGAATGAGGGTCACAGCTAATCAGTGAGGGTTAGTATAAAAACTCTTATAATAATGAAATTAGCCTTGAAGGCAAAACAAATTAATAGTGGATTTGTGTAAATGAAATATTAAAAAAAAAATCAAACCTAGCAGACCTACACAGTGTCCAGAAAGGGCACAAGTACAGGCAACCCTTCATTTTTGGGCCCAGGCGTCATCGTCTTCTTCCCATCTAAACATTGTTTTCACTCTCATTGGAATCGCAGGTACATGACCATGAAGGATACATTTAATACGAAGTCGCCCGTCATTTACTTATTAATTCACGATGAGATCCGAAGCACATGGGCACGACGGATCAGCCATTTGCCATAAAAGATTCATTCAATCCATAATGCATAACTCTATTAATTTATTTATCAGTGCTAAATGTGAGTTCCTCTCTTCCCTTTGGGTCCCCTGGTTTAAGAAATGCATTACGGGTGATATAGAGAAAGAGGATTCGGTTGTGATGGACCCCCACTCCTCCAGCAGATCGCCCCGACTCAGCAGGCTGCCAGTTAGAATTTTCTGGTAACATTCGCGACTCGTGTCACGTATCAGATGTCTGTGGCATGCGACAAATCCACTGGATTTTCGGGTCATCCCTGAGTTTCTCTGTAGCTGCCCGAGCCTCTCGCAACTTCTGGCTGGATTGATAGAACAATGAGGCCTGGCTGGCTTCTCCTGTGGCTCTGTCATTTTTCATCTGCTTCCCTCCGAGTCGCTCATGGAGAGGATAACGGCAAGGTTCCAAAACGCCGCCATCTCCCCGCAGTGCGTGGAGTGCCTTCCCGGCAACGAGGAACCTGTGGCGGACTGTTCCCCGACGCCTTTGTGTCAGAACAGAAACACCATGCAAAAATGAAAATAAATAAATAAGCAGTCTGACTGCTGCCACCAGGCGTTACAGCGATAAGAGGGGATTGTCACCATGCAACAGCTGTGAAATCCTACAAGGCTTTAGGAACAGGCCAAGCTAATCAAGGTGAGCAGATGGGGCTATTTTTAGAGACACAAATGTTTCGACAACCACATCCCAATTCTCCATAATCACTAATGACCTCACAGAAGCAGCTATAAATAAATGGCAGACATTTTTTATTATTAATAATGGACCCATTTTGCTTATTTTTATCCAGAACTGTCCAACAATGTAATTTTATTCCTTGCTACAGAAAATTACTTTGGACCCGGAGGCTTGTCAAATTCTTTATTTCAAATTCGGTGCAGAACGAGATCAAAGGGATGCTGTAATCAATACCCAACAACTGCACCCTGATGTGGCAAATGTACTAGAAAATATATGGAAATAAACCCGGGGATGAAGATCTGAAGGTCTGAGAAGTCGATATGCAAGCCTAGCGTTAGTTACTGCAGTAGGGCCAAAATCCAGCGTGCTGAAATATAACGGTCACAGGTGGAAGCGTAAATAAGTCAGTGTTTTTACAGAAATGCCAAGAAAACACAAACGTGCCCTAGAAGGAGGCGAGATCCAGCACTGAGAGAAACAACAAAGAACCATTGAGTCCATAGCTTTATGGACCCCAAAAGAGAAAGATGGCTGGACACAGTCCATCTTTAGCGGTAGGGAATTCTTTTCAGCGCTTTTTCTTCCTGACCAGGAAACTAACATCCATACTTGTTAAATCCCCCCAATGAGGTGCAGTCGCGGAATGGATGGAGAGCCAATCAGAGACAGGCAGAGCAACGCAGATCATGAATTACAGTGAGAAGGGCAGGATTCTACCAGACTGCCAATCTGCATGGCACGAAAAAGACAACAAACTACTGGTATAGCCAACACACAGCTGGTTATGTGCAAACAAATATGGATGATCTATAAATATAGAGGCTGTCAGTCTGAGCATACTACTGATGTTTTCTAATGAAAACACCAGATTAAGCCAAACATGACACAATCTTCTTGGTTGCACAGTAACCAAAACACTAATTAGCAAGTGCCGATTTGATTTAGTCTGCTGGTATCCACACCACCAGGGGAACGGTGTGTGCGGGGTACTCACAGGTGGCTGGCTTGTTACAGTTGTGCCCATGCCTGAAGTACTGCGGGTTCTCGATGACCGGGATCCGGGTCATGCCAATGACCACGGCATCAGGAGCAGCATCCAGGGTGCAAGGTGTAATAATGCCATGGTTCACGTGGTGGAGGGGGCTCGCCGAATCCTCCTCCCCACTGATCACCGCCACCGGACCTGCGGAGGGAGAGAAAGATCCATCAACATCCAAGAGGACAGGGTGCCACTGGAACTGAGGGCTTACCTTCATGACACGGCACCAATTTAATCAAAACAGAACTCCCATAAATAAAAGATGTGACATTCATAATTTGCCCACAATAGATCTGTAAAGAATAAATTGCCTTTCAAGCTAACACCGCCATTAATGGACAAAACATATCTGGCTGATTGAGTATTACAAGCAGGAATATCCAGCGAGATGTTTCACCAGGCCTCCACTGGCTCAGCTAAGGTAATACCTCAGCGGTCCTGGAATTGACATTAAGCCTCCATTAACGCTCGCCATGCACCGACTCGCTGTACTCGATTGAAACATATACGCACAAGCTACCAAAGCTGACAGCGCCGCAAAAAACGAAGATGCACACAAGATGCACCAAGTAGCACTGCTCACTGCCATAGCCCATGAGCAGGAAGGGGCCCGGCGGCTTGCATCATTCACACGGTACTCCATATTACCCGGCACACATTATAGATTCAGTGGACCGTCTGAAAGCTCGATGCTTGGGCACCATCTCGAAACAAGGGTCAACAGTTTGCTGAGCCAATTTGAAACAGGTAACAGAGACATACTTTTAATGAAGGTTCTGTGTGATGGAGAGCAATACACACCTCTAAGAGGAACACCTCTAAGAGCAGCAAACCACACCTCTTCGTCTCACCACTCCTTTAAGGGAATACAGCATTAAACCACACCCCTAAGAGGAATATATTGCAACAGACCACACCCCTTAGAGGAACAGAGCCGCAAACCACACCCCTTAGAGGAACAGAGCCGCAAACCACACCCTTTAGCTTCACCACTCTTTCTAAGGAATAGAGCAGTTCACTTACAGTACCAGGAGCTAAATATCGTTTCAGAGCAAGCAACAGAACAAAACAAAAAAATAAGAATATGATATTAAAGGAAAGGGGATATGAAGGGGATGCTAGTCCACTGTAGGACATACGCAGGTTTGTAATTGTATCTTTGTGGGAACTGTCTATTCATTTCTATAGAGGACAACTCTAATCCCAACATGACAATCGTAAGCCCGTAATCGGGCTACCCAGCCCTAACTTTAACCATAAGTAAACAAACAAAATACAAGACTTTCGGCATTTTGGCTTTTTGATTGCATTCACAGGTCTTTGTGGGACCAGAAAAATGGTTTCCACAACGTCAAAATAACAGGTTTTTATTACATTTTGGTGGACATTTGGTCCCCACAATGTAATATAAACATAATCCACCACACACACACACATACAGTACACACACTCTATGGGTAGCTTGCGGGTGCTAGTTTTTCTATATGCATAGTTCTGCTGTGATGGAAGAAGGTGGTGGAAAGCCAACGAACGCCCAGAGGAATCCCCTGTGGTCTGCAGACACACAGGCTGCTCAACCTGGGAAGGTGTGAGGTCACAGTGTTACTCCGCATGGAAAATGATTCCTTCAAATTCAAATTCAAATTCAAATCCTTCAAAGTGTTTTTAAAGCCCAAGCCATAAGCACAGCTATGGTAAGTGGACATAAAGTGTTCAGTTTGTCTCACGTAAATCATAAGCCACCTTCAAGTCAATGTCTGCCATGAGCTCTAAGGCTTTAATTCATCCCTTTCAACTACAAAAAGACAAACTGCAACACATGTGGTTTGTGCTATTCAAAAATATTACCATAATTTAACACTCGTGAAGTTGATCAGGCTTGAAGCAGCACCCAAATAAACACTTATACAATATGTGGAGTAATTACCAGAGTCAAGTGCAAAGTACCTTTTCTGAAAGGTGTGTACCGCAGCAAAGTCCTTCTGTGTTGGTAAAATAAACTTAATTACTGTGGAAATCTCCCATGGAGCCAGTACCAGCTTGTGCAAGCGGCCAGCCAGCCTCCATTGTTCATTAAGGTGTACTTTAAGCATAAGCATGGTTCCAGTGAACAGAAACAGCCCTAGCAGTAAAGTGGCCAATCCACCGCGCCGGCTAATCTGTGCCGATCATTAACCATCTGCTTTTAGCAACTACTTGCAGTTAAACTTTTCGTTTGTTGTTAATGTTGATCTGTTTTACGGTTCTGTTGGATGGCATTATCATTCTGTGTCACTGTGTACGTTTACATGCATACTAAGAAAATCTAATTATTGTGTTAGTCCGACCAAAACTGGACCGTTAAATTACATGTAAACATGTTAGTCCGACTGAAATCGAACTAAAACGAATTTCTCGAAGTCGGACTAAGACACCCAGATAATGCAATTGGTAATCGATTTACTACATGTGTACACTCAATCGGACTAAAACCCACCTAGGCATCCTGCACATGCTGCACGGTTTCTTCCCCTTTGACCCAGAAGTAACATAAAAAACCTGGAGCATAGCAGAGGTGGTACAGCACGTACGAAATGTACAGCACTGTACAGCACTGTAAAGCACTGTAAAGCACTGTAAAGCATTGTAAAGCACTGTAAAGCTGTCCAATTCACCGCTCACCTAAAGGGCACTTTCCCACCACACTAGCCACTGTATTTTGGAACTTCAAGAAGGTACCAAAAGTACCTCAAGGTGTTGGTTTCCACTGCCTTAAAAACTGTTACTGGCGCTGGATGACATCACAACGCTAGGCAGGGTATTTTGTACCGAATTCAGAAAATGGCTGTAGTAGGATAGGATGACGTACAATATTAATACCAACATTGCATGTTATGCACATCCGATTCTTACATCGCTAGTCAGCTAGATTAAGATCAGGCTATTTATTACCTTCAGTTTGGTACAGATGTTATAGCACTCATAATTTATAATAAACACCTTTTTTGTTTCATAAATACCCCAATATTTATTACAACAAAATCACATTTTACTATTTGAAAAATTTCCCATACCGTGCTGTCATACCATATTATACAAAATACTTAGTTTATTGTTATGCCATCCTGCTCATGTTGTATCTGTTCTTCCGACAAGATCGCAACTGAAGCTTGTGTCACTTAATTTGTCCACAAACCCATTATTATTTATTTAATTCTTTTTTTTCCGTCTGTGACATAATAGGTCATCCAGAAAAAGCCCAATACTAACAAGCTGAAAAGAGCCGTATCACCACCTATTGTAGCGGAGTCGGAACATATTTCGCTCAGTAATTCATTTCCCCTGTCGTGCATGTATGCTGGGAGAAGGATAGTAATGTGATTAAATGGTATAGTCAAGCTATAACCATAGCTCGACTTAGCTGTGCATGTAAACGTAGTCACTGTGTGTGTATAATACTTTTATGAAGTGGAACCAAAACAATCGTTCAGCCTTAATTCAATATCTTTCACACCCCGCCTACCCCAAGTCTCCCTGTTATCTCCTGGTACCTCCCAGTCTTACTCGATCTCTCCCAGTACCTCCCAGTCTCCCTGATCTCTCCCAGTATCTCCCAGGCACCTTGATCTCTTCCAGTATCTCCAAGTCTCGCTGAATCTTTCCCAGTCTCCCAGATCCCTCCCAGTCTCACTGATCTCTCCCAGTGCCTCCCAGTCTCCTTAATCTCTCCTAGTCTCCGTAGTCTCTCTCAATCTCTCCCACTCTTCTTGACCTCTCTAAGGGTCTCCCAGTTTCAGGTATCTCTCTCAGTCTCCCTGATCTCGCCCATTCTCCCAGTATGGGTCTCCCTAGCCCCTACCAGTGCCCCAGCCTCCTGTTCCCGTCATGTGGCCCAGAAGGTCTACAGCTAGCCATGCTACTGGAGTTCAGGGCTCGCCCACAGGGCTTAATGAGCCAGTGCAGCTCACAGTGCACAGGCCTAGCCTGTCTGTCAGGAGGCAGAAAAAGGCAGCAGTAATCGATGGGGGGCATTGACATGTCAGGCTGCGTGCTGGGATTGGGTGATAATAAAGGTCCCCCAAGGCTGGATCACCTAATGAGAGACAGACAGACAGAGGCAGGCGATGCCCTGGACTCCAGTGAAGAAGCAACTCAAGGGAAAAAATGAAGATGAACCCTTGGAATTTGCACTACTGCAGGACGGACATAAACAGGCATTGCCGAGGGGAAGCAAATGATGGTACGCCTGCTGAAAAGAACTAATGGCTAACATCTTTGGGTTTTCAAAACAATCTCCCGCAGCCAGACCTACATGTTACACATAAGAGGTTTCCATGGACGATCTCATTCCATCTCTGCTTTCCGCAGTGTAGCACTGATCACGTTCACCTCCTGAACAGAAAGTCCTTGGCTCGAAACTGGAAACACACCGGCGTTTGGGGATCAGTAGGTTAGGCGTCTGTGTCTGTGATGAGAAGGTCACAGGCTTGAACCTCAGGGTCGACAAAATGGTTGCATCAATGCTGTGCCATTATGCGAGGTCTTTTATAGAGCATAAGATGATTGTTCTCCATGTCCACTTACATGCATTAAAGAGGGCAGAAGAAATGAAGACTAAACACCCAAGGACACCCAAGGACACAAGCATGCCTGCTTCACAGAGCTGCACATTCGACCCATGTCACTCACGACCTTCAGTAATACGTATCAAAAGTCTGACATTGTGTTGCCAGTGAACTGGGAGGATGCTGCATATTAGAACAGCTTTAATAATTAAAATGTACAAACAAAGGAGAAACACGCATAGTTATACCCCAAAGCAAGCCTGGGTAACAGTTCAGGAGTTCATTGTTGTTTGGGATGGTGCAAGCTGCCTAATTACTGCTGCATTCCAGGTAATTTAAAGAATAAGAAGAATCTCAAAGTATTGAGGAGAAATATTCACTTAAACAGAAACATTCAGTTCACAATACAGTAAACATTTCAGGTAGCCATGAATGTTTAGCCATTAGCATGTCTGTGTGTACAGAACTGTGCAAAGTCTTAGGATTTCACAGAAATGTATGTTGAGCCCATCCCTCCCCCCTCCCCCAGTTTGTCAGTTAAAAACTGGGGAAAAAAATGTAGCTGGGTCTGTATTGTGATTTTGTTGCCAAATGAATTGTTGTGGGACTGGTCCACCTGATTTTCTGCCAGCACACCCACACAAGAATTCTGTTTCAATTACTAGTTTACACATTAGCATACCTGTTTTAAGCATTAGCATGCGTGTTTACACATTAGCATACCTGCTTCAGCATTAGAAGCCTTTTTACATATTAGCATACCAGCATCAAGCATTAGTGTGCTTGTTTTTTTAAAAATTTGCATACCTGCTTCAGCATTACAAGCTTGTTTACACATTAGCATACCTGTTTTAAGCATTAGCATGTGTGTTTACACATTAGCATACCTGCTTCAGCTTTAGCATGCTTGTTTACACATTAGCATACCTGTTTCAGTATTATAAGCCTGTTTACATATATTACCATACCTGCTTCAAGCATTACAAGCTTGTTTACACATTAGCATACCTGCTTCAAGCATTAGCTTGCTTGTTTACACATTAGCATACCTGCTTCAGCATGACAAGCTTGTTTATACATTAGCATACCTGCTTCAGCATTACAAGCTTGTTTACACATTAGCATACCTGTTTTAAGCATTAGCATGTGTGTTTACACATTAGCATACCTGCTTCAGCTTTAGCATGCTTGTTTACACATTAGCATACCTGTTTCAGTATTATAAGCCTGTTTACATATATTACCATACCTGCTTCAGCTTTAGCATGCTTGTTTACACATTAGCATACCTGTTTCAGTATTATAAGCCTGTTTACATATATTACCATACCTGCTTCAAGCATTAGCTTGCTTGTTTACACATTAGCATACCTGCTTCAGCATTACAAGCTTGTTTACACATTAGCATGCCTGCTTCAGCTTTAGCATGCTTGATTAGGATACCTGCTTCAGCATTAGCATGCTTGTTTACACATTAGCATACCTGTTTTAAGCATTAGCATGTGTGTTTACACATTAGCATACCTGCTTCAGCTTTAGCATGCTTGTTTACACATTAGCATACCTGTTTCAGTATTATAAGCCTGTTTACATATATTACCATACCTGCTTCAAGCATTAGCTTGCTTGTTTACACATTAGCATACCTGCTTCAGCATTACAAGCTTGTTTACACATTAGCATGCCTGCTTCAGCTTTAGCATGCTTGATTAGGATACCTGCTTCAGCATTAGCATGCTTGTTTACACATTAGCATGTCTGTAGTTGTTTCCTGAAAGGCCCTCATTTCTTTGTCCTCTCTTGAGTCCTCCTTCAACCAGTACCTAGGCCCTTCCGAGTCTATCACATACCTGGCTGACTGCCAGAATGAAGGAAAATAAAAACACACAAAGCTAGTGGGGGGAAAAAAGCATCTTTGATTCTCTGGAGAGGACTGACACCTAGAAGACCTGGCCATCTGCCTGGCCATCTCATAGTGTTTAGTATCTTCAGGGAAGGGGCCAAACTCTGGGTGGAGCTTGTCCCAGTTTATATTTAATTGACATGAATAATAATAACAACAAACTTCTGAAAAGACTGAGAGGAGAAACCACTAGTTGAGCAGAGGGAGCCCATCCAGTTCCCTTTATTCACCTCCCACAACAAGAGTTTGACATTCCCAGCATTCCCAGAGTAACGGTCCGTCACTGTCGGACTGTGGAGGACAGGAATGCCCGGAGACACTTCCCATGCCTGAGTACCTTTCAGACGCCTGTGCTTCAGGCTAGCACTCTATCATTCGGCTTATTTTCAGATCGCTCCAGAGAAGGTCTTACACGAACAGTGAGTGGATTTCAAATCTGAACAAGGTTAGTGAGTGGCAATACTCAGGCACAAAACCATAAAAACCCTAAAGTAGCTAAATCTGTCTTTATACTGAAACTGCTATCATGGTGTGTGGTGAAACGTACAAATCGTACAGCCTACGGTAGGTTGCAGTGATGTCCACACACCTCAGCGTTTCCAGTCTTTGTTCTGGGTGCCTCTAACGTGCCCCCCTCTCAGTGCATGCTGCATTTGGTAGCAATCACCAATATTAAACCAACTAATGCCAAAACAGGAACAGGAGAGAGAATACCCACAGGCTTAGATGCTGTGGCTCTAAAGTCAGATATTAAACATAGAGTGCACTTGGATAAGTACAAAACTCTGAAAAATATATTCACACTATGCTGGTTTCAAGCAAACATAATTATTTCGGAAAATGTCCATCAATTTTATCATAACTGCAATATTAACTCCTGCCCTGTTTACCTACACAGTTTTAAATTTGTTTGTCAAATTACAACTAATCATTTGCATGGCATACACACAAAATTAATAACTTTGTTTTCTGCATGGATTGTTACAGTAAATCATTTTTAAATAATTACCAAAAATGTCGGATGTTTGAACAGGGAATATACATATACATACAGCTAAATACTGACCTAAATAAACAAAGTAATAGAAGCATGTGACTGTATTCTTGTGCACTATGTAAATGTCTCAGCTAATATTATGTATATCCCCCATTTCTCTAAAGCACAATCCACAGGCTGATTTTAAGAAGTGATGACCTTTCATTTGCCGACTGTAATTACAACTCCAATATTAGAACTTCATACTTTAAACAGAAACTTAAATGCATTAAAAAGTAATTAGAATTATATTAAACTATTACATTATATGATCTATCAAATTAAACTAAAAAAAATCCTATATATTGTAAAAACCACTTAGATACACGCTTGATTATCATAGGTCATTGTTATTTATGCAAATTCAGAGTAACTGTTTAAAAACCATGAGCTTTGTCTTAAGTTCTTCTCATTAACATTTATATCTGAAAAGCCCTATGGTTAGATCGTTAAAAATAACTCTGACAGAGCACCGGGTGGGTGACTGGGGCCAAACCAGCGACTCGCCTCCATGGCCTGTAATAATGTTTCTAAGAGACATAAGGGGATGCCCCCCAGTCACGCTCTGCATGCTCGGCACCCGCTTCCACGGCCACTGACGTAAGAATGATATATTCCCTATAATGCGCAGACGTTACAGATTTGGTAAAACCTTTGTGTGATTTACACAGTGAATTAAAGAAATGAGTAACATTAGCCCAGTTGCCCATTTAGAGCTCCTTCTAAAACGGTGCATCGTAACACGTGCTGCATTCAATTTTTCTAAGTGCCTGGAAGTCAGATGAATTGTGACCCATCACTGAGTATTCATAAAAGGGCAATACGGCGGGTGCTGAATCAGTGATGGGAAGCAGGTCAGCCATTATTGGACAGAAAACCAGGTTCGAATCCCCGAGCAGCAAGGCGCCACTGAGGTCCCCTGAGCAAGGTACCTCTCCCAAGCACTGCTCCCCGGGCGCTGAATTAGCTGCCCCCTGCTATGTCACGATGTCACATATGGATTAAATGCAGAGGACACATTTCGTTGTTGTGCACTGTGCTGTGGTGTGTCAATTGATCAATAAATTCTAAATTCTATGTCCAAAATGACTCTGCAGCGCCTCCCCCTGGCATGTGTAAGTCAGACTAGTGTCTGGTTTCGGATGTCAGTGTGTGGATGGTACCATGGAAGAGCACCTAAAGAGAAGGACGTCTGGAGCAAAGGACACCAACGGAAACGTCCGTCACGAAAGTCCTCGTCATGCTGCCCCGGACGGGCGTGTTTAATCACAGATTCGGGGGTGGGGGGGGGGGGGACTGAGTGGCACACCTGCGAAGTGGCGCACTCTTCAGTGACACACCTGCTGCCTGCGTGAACAGGCAGCCAACCTCTGAGGGCGTCTTGATCCACCGGGCCTGTGGGCCAGGCATCTGCCCGCCATATAAGGCAGCACCGACTTAAACAACCCAGAGATGTTTTAACAGAAGAGAAGAGACAACTACACCTTGGTTCCCTTTCATAATTCGGAGTGAATACGGAGCAAGCAGACAGATCCTGAGGTAGAGTCTTGCTTCTACGTGGTGCAGGAGAAGGTATCACAGACAGCCTGACTGTCTGAATGGCCGTGCTGCCCTCAAAAATAGCAGCCGCATACGAGAAGGAGAAGCAAATGGAATATTCAGAAGAACTGAAAGTTTCTCAGAACAAGCGAAAGTTTCCCTCTGGCCAATGTCAGTATATGTAATGCACTAATAAAACTTAATTAACTTCAATAATAACTATATTATGTTTATAGCTGTTTATATTAAGAGGCCGGGATATTTTATTGTAAGATCTGGCTATAGAAACCAAAGATTAGAATAAATTAGATAATGTAATGCTCATCCACAATGCAGGAAATCAATCTTACCTCTATTACACGCAATGGAGGCTTATTCATTCCAAACCAGACGTCCAGCAGCTTATTGGACAATAACATAAGGGAGAGTCAACAAAAAAAGATCAATTCTGTTTAAACAATTTATTGGATCCCAAAGAAAGAGATCCCGTGTTACACAGCAGAAAGACACCCGGTTAAATGTTGGGTTGACGCTAGAAGACACTGGAAGCATGGTGCGATGTTACAGCCTCTAATTAGAGCAGGGTAATCAGTGGAGGACCACAGCGTTCTGTGTTAGGGCAATTACTCTTCCTCATCTGCATAAACAAGCTAGATTCCAGCATACTTAACAAACTGTTTAAATTTGCAAATGACGGAAAATTAAGTGGCGCAACAGGCAGAGCAGGCAGCGAAACGCTGGGAAGCAGACCAGGAGAAAGCAGACAGACTTCCGGGACAAGGTTCCATTTACATCTGTGTGCACACAGTCTGTCGCCACACTGCACCAAAGCTGCAAAAGCCTGTCCCTCGGGCCGCAGGAAGTGCCAGGGCGACGGCAGGAGGCAGCCCCAAGACCCTACCTAAACGAGGGTCCAGCTTCGCGTTTCAAAAAGGATATTTCTGCTTTGATGCATAGAACAACAAAATCGGGGCCTAGTTTTTAGAAGCCGCCATATAACGACATGCTAGCAGCACTAAATCGCCACAGTCTGGTGCTGATTTACTAACATACTCATATACTGAATGAGTCTTGTGTGGCAAGCTCCTATCTGGGGCAGCGCCAGGGGGTCCACGGAAGGTTACCAAGGGTGTGTGTGTTTTGGGGGGGCACAGATTGTAGCCATTCCCATGACAGGGGTAACTTTCCAACAGGTGTAAAAGGCCATAAATATTTTCATAAGACATACCCCAAAAATGGCAATGCAAAGCGCTGGTCAATTTCAAAACCAATACATGCCTCCATAATACAAAGGTTTATCCAGTACACAGCCCAGTGAGCCTGGGGTCGCTCCAGGCAGGGGAGCTTCTTGCATGAAAGGCGCACACACACACACACACACACACACACACCAAAATGACACACTGCATGTGGGAGGAAACCAAAGTACAAAGGCAAACATGGGGAGATCATATGAAGTCAGTCAGCCCAGCGAGCCCAGCGAGAGGCCGACACTGGCCCAGAAAGAGGCCGTATACTATGGAAATGTACATATATATTCATGGTGAGTAAGTGAACCACAGGGAGCAAATACAGAACATCTCACAAAAGTGTGGGGGGCGGTTCATGGTGGCAGAAAGCAGGCGGCCGGCTCCCTGGCCACTCGGAGCGGGAAATGGGGCCAGCGGAGTGCACGATTCCTTGCTGCCCCGTAAATCCATTATTAACGGTAATTTGAAGTTCGCCACCGAAACGATACTTATTATGGCAGACCTGGCCGTGGGTGGCAAAGCGAGCCAGGGGGCGGATAGTAACAGCTACCCCCCCCCCCCCCCCCACACCCCCCCCCCCGCGACTCCTCTCGTACTAGACAAGGATGGAAATGATGAATAATCTTACTGAAAATTATTTCCAAGGAATTAGATATAGGTCTCATTATCATTTAAAACACGCTGGCTGCCATTATCCGGCACCGTTTACATCCCCCTTCCCATGTAAATTCCTCTTTCATAATATCTTGACACGTCGCTTCATCAGCTTTGATGTTTAAAGACAGGTCACTCGCGGAGGTGAAAGGCGAAGCACAGTGGCACCGGCGTCCCCATCACACTCATTAGCGCGCTTGGAGGCTGCGTGTTACGCGGCTGAACGGGGTCGAACGCAGGCGTTCTGCCCAATTAAAACACAGCACTCCTCTTGACACTTTTGTTCCTTTTCTCAGAAAATGAAGGATTAATAGGTTTTAATAGATAACGGCAGCAATTTGTACTGGGAAAATGACACTGGGACAGACTGGAGATTAACTGGAATGATAACTGCTATCCAAACTAAGCCAGAAAAAGAACATTTGGCCCTTTAAAGAAAACTGGAGTTTAATGTAACGATCCAGGTCAGGTAGGGCAGCATGTTCAGCTGCAAAGGCTCGGCTCCCTTGCCTCGCTTCCCTCCCGCTTCAGCACGGCTGCCACTTCCTTACGGCCCATCAGGCACGTTAACACGGACAAGCCGGGCATCCTTGGCGGGCAGCACTGGCACGGGGCCCAATCAGCTGCTCCCAGCCATGTGATCCGGCTCACACGGCCCAGCAATCAGGAACTTGATGTTTTCAATGAGTTACTTTAGTGGATGTATTTAATCAAAGCCGCACATCCAGCATATAAACACATCACTTACGTAAAACTGATTTTTTTTTAAACAAATCACTCTCGATTGAGGCTGGTTCCCATGGAAACTACAGAATGAAACCCTGGATGAAAGCAGAGAACATTGATATAACGTATATGTAATATAATGGCGAGTGTGTGTGTGTGTGTGTGTCTGTTTGTGTGTCTGTGTGTGTGTATGTCCCTGTGTCTGTGCGCCTATGTGTACCGGAAAAGGATCATGTTAAAAAAATGAAACGACATTTATCAGAAGTCGAGCTTCAAATAAATTTTTTATTTTTTTTTGAAAATGGCTTTCTCTTGGAAACCTTCCAGTTGCTAGTGCATCTTTGGCACCAAGGTAGTATTCCACACAACCATGTGTAAAGTAGCTCATATCAAATTTACAGTCTCAGTGCCACAGAGTGTGTCTCGTGTTTACAGCTGTATGAAAATGTTTTGAGGCTGTGAAGGAAGACCAGTGCAGTGTGAGAGGACAAAGAGATGCACAGAAACACACCTCCCACACTGACAATGTTATCAGACAGTGAAGGCTTACAGATCTTGAGGCCACGTGGTTTGATTTTTCAAATTCTTGTTTTGCATCTGAATTACCATGACATCATTTTAGGCCAATTGAAATCATTATAAATGAATTTATAGTCTGTCTCTGGATCCTAGAGCCCCTACTCATGACCGCCTGTCACTATGAGACATACAAACCCCATCTATAAAAAGTAATGATTGAATTGATCATTTCTTTCTATACATTCAATGATGAAATCACAATAACAGCCTGGTATCCAACCCTAGGCTGCTGTTTTCTGTGCTTTATGTTTTACTTTTCATTACATGCACAACAAGTGGAGACAGATGGATATTTCAAGTTAACTTCATTTACTGCCTCAGGAAAAGGTAGTTAATCTGAGCTTTGAAAGGCTCCTTGTTTTACGGATCTGAGGCCGGAATAACCAAGCACAACAAGGCAAGCAAGGTCCGCCTGTGCAAGGGGCCAGCAGTAAGTTTTGATAAATCATTCACCTTCAGCGAAGCCTGTAACTACCCCTGTGTATTTCCAAAGCTCTGCACGCATGAGGTGTGAGGCAGTGTGGGGTGAGAATGAAGTGCAAGTTTGGTGCAGGACACAATTCAGAACCTGGGCATTGGCCAAACTCATGACTCTACAGAGGTAACATAGTGGTAAATGTCATCTCTGTGAGCTAATTACAGACCAGCTCACTCATGTGTCCACATCTGTCTGAGTGCACCTTCCCACTGGCCGACTTTACAATGGATCCTACAAATCAAGACTGGGTGACTGTCTCTTGCTGTGCTTTTGTCTTTCCCTCTCTAGCCCCCCCGGTAATAAAAGAGGCTTGTTATACAAAGGAGTAAGGACTCGGGAATCCTGGTGGCCACACCCCCAGACGTATGTCCATAGGTGGACTCCACAAGCTCCCGACACACATAGAAATGGTGCTGTCGGCCCAAAAGCACAACATGCTGGGAATCCAGGATCTCAGTGGATTTTCTGTGCATCCAGCCCAAAATTCCTCTCATCTCTTCTTCTGGATCCGATTTAGCGCCACATTGAAATCCTCCTGGAATGCAGGCCAGCCAAAGCTCACACAGGACAGCTCTCGCCTGTCGAGATGTTTGTCCACATGGAACCCTTCCATATTTACCCGGCAGAAGGAAACTGGCTATGGATGTAGCTGCCATCTGAACGCCTAAGTAAAATCCCTAAATGCTTCCTTGGATGCAACAGTGAGTTATTGAATCAGCCTGGTGTGCCATTTTCAATAACTGTCTGGCATATATAACGAACGATTAAGGTTCTACTGTGTCAGACTCGCCAACAAATTAGAAGCTACTGTACAGAGACTGTGAGAAGGAATTAGGGTGACTCAATGGTTTTTCAGGAGCTTGTACTGATGGTGGTGATGATGATGATGATGATGATGATGATGATGGTGGCGCCGCAAACACAGAACTTGGGCCAGATACCCTTCTGTTTTTGTAACATCACGACTTACATGTCTGGCAATATGTTATAATAAAGTTGCAATTTCATAAAATTTATATTTAAAATAAAAGTTTTTTTTTTCCAATCTAGTACTGTACTTGACATAAACAACAAATTTTTCAGCAGAGGGACGATCCTGTTTGCTTTGGTCCTGATATGAAGGTGGCAGGATTGCTGCTGATGCTGGTCCATACCGCTAGCACTGTCCTCGGGATGCCACACATATGCCCAGAGGAGATTCATCATGCGGCAGGATTCACAGAGTGACCCCGGAGGCTCCTGTTGCGCTAAGGGGACTAGCACGGCAGAGGGAATATACACATACACACAGACCCACACACAGGCACACACAAAGACCCACACACACATAGGCACACAGACACAGAGAGATACACACACACAGACACACAAAGAGACAGACACACACACACTCGCCAGCCCACCCCAAGCCTTCGCTAAGGAATACAGCAGCTACACTGACCTTTAGTAAGACGGGTGGGATGTCAGGCTAAAGCAGGACGCCGCTGCGGGCTAATAGGCTGGCTAACATCTAGTCCTGCAAATTCTCTCCCCACACCTTACATCATGTGGTTCTTATCGCCATGACAACCAGAGACTGCTTCACAAAACAATATAATGCAACTTCATAATACTGAGGATACTTCTTAATAACATGGATCATTTAGAGATCTGATTTGCAAGTAATAAGGAGAGCCGGTTAACCAGTGCACACAAACAAAAGGACATAAGCCTGTAGAAAAACCAGACGGCGAGAAGGTGGGGGGATCTTGGGAAGGGGAGTAAGGTGAGTGTGTTTCCATGCTCCTTCTCTGCCCAGGCTCCTGTGAAGTGGATATGGTGTCCATTTATTTCTGAATGGTCATCATGACAGGAGCATACCTGACCTTTCACACCCCCGCAGGGCAGCCAAAGCTTTTCCAGTCTCCATCCATTTGCTGTCTATTCAATACCAACCAAAAGGACAGTTTGTTTCCTTTTTACTTGTACTTAATGTATCTGTCCATCCCATTCAACCCTCTTTCCCCCAAAAAAGGACAGATTCTCCCCAGAAAAGGTCCTGTTCCCTGCACTGTTCTGTATCACATGGTCTTGTTCAACTTTTCAAACAGCCTTTCATCCATCCATCCATCCATCCATCTGTCTTCCCCTCATTTCATTTATGCAGTGCAAGATCAGGGCAGAAGGCAGGGGACACCCTGGACAGAATACTGGTTCCCCGCTGGGTACAAAAGAATCACAGATACCTCCATTAATTCTAATTTCAGCTCTTACGATGACTAATTCAAGCCTGATTATGTAAACACTGAGCCAGATGTTGCATGGATCTGGACCGCTTTCTCCACAGCATCATGGAGGCCATAAAACATCTACGTTTATCACTATATCTTGCAGTATAAGTATTGTTTAAGTATAAGTATTACTGGTAGCTGGGAGGGAGCAAAAACATGGACTGTCTGTAGGTTCCTGAGGACTGGACTTGGGAAACAACTGTTTTAGAGCATGGGGCCATAAAGACAATATCCCAAAGGCTTCCCTGGGATGGGGCTCCCTTACCCACTCCCCATTCTCACATTCTTCCCCCCTTAGACGGCTTGGAGTCATTCTCCATGCCCAGCTCCATCACCCAAACTCCCCACGATTCACAGCCGGGTGAAGACAAACATACACCGGAAAGCTCTCTAGCTCCCCCAGTGGATGCTGTGAGCCGGGCTAATCAGAGAGCTCAAAGCAGATACACAAAAATGCACCATCATGCTTCCTCATTAGCTCCTAATGGATGCCCCTATGCCTTTAATGCAGAGCGCCATCCCAGCCTCCATGAGATGTACCTCAAGCTGAGAAAATCCACAGATGCAGCCTTTCACACAGCTCCGTGGCGACCACACAGTGTGCTATCAGAGGTATGATACAGGCCTCATTTGCTAGAACCCAGCCAGCTGTGAGTGTTCTGTCCCAGCTCTGAGTAGCATTTTAGTGGTTTTCTGGTGCTTTAGAAAGCATTGCAATGCATAACACATCTAGCGAAACCCTTTTAGCGTCATGGCGCTGGACAGATCTGTTCGTCTTCCAGGGCTCTTAGCTAGATGACAGCAATGATGTGTTTGAATATGTTTAACCATGTTTGCAAAAATTATAGCCCGTTTTGGTCAGTTCTTTCAAGTCAAGCATTAGTCAGAGATAAAATAATTTCTACAAACATAAAAATATGATTTCTATCTGCGATAGTTGTGAATCTTACAAATCATAATAAAGTCCCTCAATTAAGAAGATTAACCAGCGCAGGGAACACACATATTACAATCACACACTATCAGGGACGTCGAGATCAGGAAGTAGGGCCAGCCGTTGCCTTCTGGACAGCTTCCCAGCTAACAAGTTCTCATTTCTCTCAGTGTTTAGAGAATGTTATGATTAAGGTATGGAAACGTTCAAAGTCTCCAGTTTTCCTGATGTTCACAGAACTTTGTCTTACTACTACAGCTAAGAATAACAATGCACAAATTGAAGAAGGGCATGACACTGCGTCGGCTAACACTGTTTTTTACTGCACTAAGGTCATAGATTCAAAGTTGAACAGCACATTCACTGTACACATATAGAGCACCTTCGTAAATTTTTCAACATTAATTAAACGGGTGTCCAGATAATAATGTTGTCGTGCTAACACTGACAGAACCTTTGTGAAATTGTACAATATAAGAACGTTCCCTACCCACTTTGAGACGACCTTTACGTAATTTTGCCTAAAGATCTGGGAACATTCCCTGTTAGCTGGGTTCAGTTCTTCTGCAAGCTCAGTTCATTCTCCAGGAAGAAAAGTCTCCGGTGTTTTGATGAGTGATATAGGTGGAAATCTGCTTCAGAACTTCCATGATGGCCTAATAATGTGTAGATGTGGTTTTATAGGTAGCTATGGAAGGTGATTAACTTCATCCTGGTTTGGCAGAATGTGTGGGAGCATCACTATCTTGGAATATGGGGGCATCATCAGTGTTTGCATCATACGGATCTGTGAAATGGCCCCATATTCTCCAGCTGTTTTGTAGAGCAGTAATCTAACCTAATGACACAAGATGGCCGCTGCCCTCCACACATTAAATCATTTCGCGGGTTTTGTGACCGGTGCACCCGCACTTCAGGTACAGGCTCTCCAGTTCCTTTGGAAGGCTGCTAGTGGCCTCATGTTGCTTTGAAAGCTCAGATATCAAAGTGCTGATTGTCAGCTCTCTTTTATAGGTGACACTTACTGCTAGCTGGCATTCAGTCTAATATGACTCACCTTTGTAGCTGGATTTGCAATTGTGATTTAGCTACTTCAAAGTCCTTTTTCATGTGCTGTTTCTGATATTCTGTGCTTCCCCATTAGATGCAGGTGCACAGATAATTATGATACAAGCCATCCATCTATCCACCTTCTGACCACTTATCGGGGTCAGGATGACAGCGGTTCTGGGACCCTACCAGGTGCACCTCAGAACACAAGGCTGGGGGGGGGGGGGGGGGCACCCTATATGAGATGTCAATCAATCGCAGGGCACATACACACTCAAACACATTCACACTATAGGAAATCTGAACTGGTCATAATTATCAGTGTCATTTTCAGTATAGTTTTCTAGACCATATTATGCAATTAAATGAAGTGCATTTAATTAGCCAGCGTCCAGAAAGATTATTTGTTCATTACATATTATTGCACTCATTACTTATTTGAAATGTATTAAACTGGACTCTGCCATTAAGTACTGGTACTGGTGAGTAAATAAGTAATAAACAAGTTTGCACCCATGGAAGAGCAATCTAACTGACCGGATTTATTTTTAATCATTTATTTCTTTATATGTTTCAACATTATCTCTGTGCACTCAGTTAAAGGTGAGAGCTGTCTCTTTTCCTCCAAACAAACAAACCCAGTAGTTTCCTCTATCAAAGACATGGCCATCAACTGAACAGGTGAAAGACTACCTCAGCGCTGTGTAAGATAAGAGAGGGTTGTGGGGGGTGGGAATTGGCGATCCAGCGGAGACTACAGCAGCCTTGGAGATAATAGCTACTCTTAGGCAGGCTGCATGAACACATGCGTGACCAGAGATGTACCAACTGCATTTTTCCCAGTTGCTGATATTTTTTAAGCCTGACTAACTATTACAGATCTTGATCAATTCTGATTTCATCAGTTTAATAATAATTAGCAGGATAAACAGGGGGCACGACTGCAGATGGAGAGTGAGTGGGGGACAATAAGTATTGATAGACTGGTGAACTGCTTGATCAATTGATTTAGCGTGATTGGCTGATGGCCGATCGGCGGCGATCAGGGCGAATATCAGCCATTTCAGGTCAGCAGCTGAACGACTGGTGCATCTTTTGCCACGACTGAATGGATTCCTCACAAGTTAGAGAGCGGCACCGCAGGTTGTGATGGCTTTCTGCTGGCAGCAGACATCACCCTGGCAACTCACTAGGGGGAGATGAGTAAATTGCTCTCAAATTAACGCAGAATTAATAACACAAGTGATGAGATGCTAAATTAGATAGTAAAACAGAATAACAGACCTCTACTATTATTGTTTTATCAAGAAATTTTAAGAGGATGTGCACAATATCCAATATTATTTAATGCAAAGAAGTTATGTCACGCCCGGCTCGTCCGATCCTCGTGTGTGCCACGCCCCCTGATTATCCACATGTGCTTCCCCAATCGTACCCAGCTGCACCTTGTTATTTCGCCATGTCTTCTGTGTATTTAGTCCGCGTCTGAGTCCGTCTTCCCCAGGCTTGTCATTAATGTTAGTTGCTCTGAGTTTGTCGCTGGCTGCCCGTCTCCCCCGTTCCGATCCCTAATTAACCCCGAATTCCCTGCTTGCCTGCCTGTGTGTGTGTATATATATATATATATATATATATATATATATATATATATATATATATATATATATATATATACCAAGTTACTCGCAATCCGAGGTTTAGCTGGTGTAATGAGTCTGACCCTGAAGTATCAATAATCACAGAATATTCTGCGTCTCAGATAATATATTCAAGTACATTTAAGAAAAAAGCTTGTAGCATTTAAACACCTTGACTGGTTACACACATTCAGTTAACAAATTCCCTGTGCTGTCCATGTAGGGATCACCACCAGCGAATACAAAGGCAGTCAAATCTTCGATAGTTATAGTTGTCAGGCTTGACATATATTTTTTATATATAAACTCAATTAAATATTCACAGGCAGTTAATGTCCATTAAAATCCCATTAGCGTCCAGAATTCCTGCTTAAGGCTGACCTCTATGGTCAGAATACCTCCTCCATCACGATCATCTTCCCCCAGGCTCCTGCTCACTGACGCCCCCCAGTGGACAGCCTGGTTCTCAAAGCAGCCACCCCTCCTTGCTGCGCCTCATCTCAAAGCCATTGTGGAACAGGACACCGCCTTTGCCGACTCTACCCTGCTCACCCTCAGGCATGCAATTAGTTCACCTGCGAAACGGTGGAGGGATACATGAAACACTGGCGATCCCTTCCTGCAGTATTAATCCTCCAGCTAATTCACACCACAACTAATCAAATGGGCTGCATAAAAACTCTTGGCCTGGGAGATAGTATGGGGCCGCCCACCTCCTATCATTGGAGGGCCAATTAGGTACATGCTGGGCAATATGGCATCATGTATCTAATACCACCAAGAGGCTAAAAGACACAGAACCCAACACACTAACACAAAGGAATGACAGGAGGCCTATTTCTGAAAGTACCGTAGCTGAATATATATAAAACCGCACAGCTGCCTTCCGCGTATCCAGTGATTTCCAGCACCAAGAGTGCTAGATGCTTCAAGGTTGGATCTTGATTATGCCATCAGTGGAGCTCAATGAGGCATCCCCGGTCATGAGGACAAGCTGGCCCCAGGAAACGCAGAGTGACAAGCATCCATTACAAGCCTGAAAGCGGGGCATCGCTACAGTGGGCGTTGGCCTTTCCCGCATCTCAATCCAAGCTGCAGTAATATTGTACCTGGGGGGTTTGGGGTGTGGGACAGCAGTGTGACCTGCCAGACGTGACACAGACATTGCCCCTGTTATCAAGCTGACCGTACGCCACATGGCTGACGGAGATCGATGGTAATCGAGATGCCCCTTCCAGCCACGATGGAGGGGGGTCCCTGTCCACACGACCCACAATGCCTCTCGCTGGGTAAAAAGCAAAGGCAGCCTGCCCGAGATCCCCCATGATTCACTGGTAGGTTTACGCGCGTGTGACGGCTGGGCTCCACCGACTACCTTTGGGGCCCCTTCCAGTCTGGCCTGTAGCTCGAGGTTTGTCCAGTTTGAAGAAGCTCTCATGACCAGGAGTCCCTGGTATAGGAGCTGAAAGGAGCCACTGCACCCAGCAAACCACTACTCAGCACAAACTGGTGTCATTCCACAAGGAAATGTATATTCGATTAGCAGGAACAGGAAGTTAGCCAAGCCTGTATCAGCCACTTAGAGACCGTAAGATAGTTGTGTGCCATATTTTTTCATTACAGACAGCAAAGACACTGTAAAGACTGTCACCAACATAGAGCTCCATTCCAACAGGTCGCATGTCGAAATGGACAAACGTCAGAATTGATATATATATACAATACAGCGTACCAACTTCTCACAAAAAAAAATAGATGCCCAGACCATCATGTTATACAGTATGTCACATACATAATAATTTTTCACAGTCATGTACCGCATAACGACATTTTGGTCAACAACGGTGCATAATACTAGATAATGATAATAAACAACTATGTTAATGGTTTATGCATTTACTACAAAGTCAGACCTCGGACATTCGCGAGGTTAGGTTCCGGAACCCGTCACCAATGCGGAGGATTCACGGATGTTTGGTAGAGTCACTACTTCATTACTAGCCCACATCGCTAAGATCTCTGGCACTTCCTTCTTCTCGGGGTGCTCTTGGGGCTGCTTTGGGATGGGGAGGATTATGAATACATGACTTTTACCTTAAATGCTCTAATATATTCCCCATATTTTGCCCAGTACAGTGCATAACACACCATGGCAAAAACCAGCAGACATTTCACACACTCCATAGACTTTTTACACATTTTTGTATATTATTCTGTAGTTTCTCTTTTATCATCTTTATTACCATTTATAAATGACACCATATACTGTACTTTACCAGAACAGCTATCATACCTCATACCTCATGCAGCACACACTAGGTAGAGTACCACTGCCAGGTGTACAGCTGCCTGAAATTTATTTTCACATGTATTTTTCTTTAAAAATTCAGTCATATGTACAAGCGTCTATTTCTGTTCCCTTCAGC
Source organism: Brienomyrus brachyistius (assembly GCF_023856365.1). Lineage (NCBI taxonomy): Eukaryota > Metazoa > Chordata > Actinopteri > Osteoglossiformes > Mormyridae > Brienomyrus > Brienomyrus brachyistius. Next base: position 12,320,788 of record NC_064545.1, read on the forward strand.
ACGTACATTACACCGCGATTGTGTGCTTAAACTATACATGTATCTGACCATCCATCTCCTAAGCACTTTTCCAGTAAATACACTGGGTAACACTTTAACACCACCTTCATAATGCATTCAAAGAACATTCATAAGCAGCATGTAAGTTTACCTTAAGCTCCTGCTATACCTTACCAGCATTAATATACATTAATAACAAACTCTGTATGGTAATAACAAATATACTAATCATATAATGTTTTGTTACTAAAGTATAATAGATCTGTTAAGGCATGTTAGGATGGTATACTTACATGGTTATGAATATTCCATGAATGTATTATAAATGCATTACGAAGGGTCAGGTAATGAAAAGCATTAACATACACTGTATGTACTAAATACTGTTGGGACAGTATACCCTAAATAATGTGCAGTATTTCTGAAGCTGGCCCCTGGGACAGTCCACCAGGACAGAGAAGTGAGCTCTCTACACGCTCTCCATGAGCAGAGACGGACCATGCCTTTCCCATATGACACATGGATGCCTCCAGCGGCAGCTCCCTGTCACAGGACCCACTGGCACGGCAGGTTGGAACAAAGCCAGATTCCTGGATTAGGTGGCTTTTAGCCTTCTACCTCCGAATTCCATCTGTCCTGCAATCTACTTTAAAGGTTTGGAGTGGAAATAAAATGTGCTACTGATAATACTAACATCAGCTATTGCTTCTAATTCCACTACTACTACTAATGATAATAATAATAATAATAATAATAACAATGGCCTCAGCTACACTGAGTAACATGTCTAAATGGCTCCTGTGTGAGTGCGCGTGCGTGCATGGACCCTGTGATGGACTGGCACCCCACCCAGGCTGTACCCCCGCCTTGTGGCCCATACTGCCCGTGACAGGCTGCAGGGTAGAACATGAAGTAAAGTGGACCGACAAACTGACGATTATCTCTCACAAGGTTACTAAACAGATAAGAAGCAAAAGGTATTAAAAGGGCTGCAAATAAAACGTGCCATTAGCTCCAGTGCTCAAGTGGGAAAATTCTGTAAAAACTATTCATGTCATTCTCAAAGTAATTATTAAAATAATTAAATATATGTACTGGTTAGATATTAAGAATTAATAGAACATAACTGAATAAAGACTTCAATTAGTAAGAAAACCCCATGCCATTTTTAATGAAGAAATAAAATAATAGAGGGAATTATTAATTTTCACAAGGTTAAGGTTTGTCTGACCAAATAAGTCCTGAAGCTGAAGGGCACATGGCCTCGCCCCTCTCCGGTCTCCCCACCCCCCGGGGAAGCACCCCTAGGTTTGGCCCCTTTACCTCAGTCACGGGGGGGCTATCACTGGCCGGCACATCACATTCAGTGTGTACCTGCTGAGCTTCACTCTGACATTTAAGCAAATCCTTTAATCTATGGTGCAACAGATGGTTTATAAAACCCTGAAATTTGCCCTTGTTTTATGCCAGGTATGTAAAGTCCTAAAAAGAGGGATCATGTCAGGAGGTTTCCTATCCATAAATATGTCCCACAAGACTTTATTACAACAAAAACAACAACAATAATAAAATATAGCTGCAAATAACAGCAATGGGGCTAAGCATACTACCAGGGCATGGTTGCCATAGAAACAACTTTATGGCTATATGCACTCACAGTAAATTTCATGTCAAATGACCAGGACATGAACTAACTTATTGCTAGGCAGCTACAATGCCGAATTTGATAGGCTGTAACGGAAAAATGCTTTTGAAAATAAGGAATCCGTCTGATTGGAAAGGTTCGTAAAAGTTGTTTGATGCTGAATGTGACTGGGGAGAGTGACAGGTTAGAGACTGGCCAATTGCTGTTTATATCAACTGGTCTAACTACAGTCATTTTTAGATCCATTGGAATGATACACAACACATGAGGTCTATTTATGAAATAAGATATGGGCAGAGAAATCAGGCAGACAGGTCTTTAGCTAACATGTGGGAACTGGATCCTTTAAGTTACTCCATGACATAGGAGGCAGTAGTACGGTGAAAATCAGAAAATGGAGGAACTGAATATTGAGGAGGAAAGCCTGGTACAGTAGCAGGCGTAGGGGTAGGGAAGTACTTATAAAGGGAGGCAACTTTATTTACTTTACATTGCTGAGGAGTGGCAAGTGGTGGCAATACATGAGCATTAACATTTTTCTGTTTATAGTATAAAAACGGATTCAAGACCTACAGTTCGAACTACTGGTGACTGAGGAATAAAAGGAGGTATGAGCATCATCTAGAGCAGACCTGTATTTCAGCAGATGCTCTCTAAGCTGGGGAATGTACAGCGAGGCCTGTCATAAAGCATTCTAGGTGGCGACCAATTGCCTTCAGGGCTCGAAGCTCTGCAGTAAAGCAAGGAGAGAAATGGGAGAAGGGGACAGTGCTTAACGGGAGCGTGGAGATCAAAATATATATATAAATTATAAATTCTTACAATAGGTGCTCACTTCTTCAGTGCTTGGCTCTTAACAATAATAAAGTACGTACTGGATAAGTGATTAGAGAAGAAGTATATTAATAATTTTATTATTATTAATTGTTGTTTTCATGATTAAACGATCATCTGGATTCCAAAGCATTGATCACTGGAGATGTGATGACTGGAGGAGTTCTGCACCTGACCATGGCCTTTGATTCCATCATATCATAGCAGCGGAAAGTCGACGCTTAATGAGTGAAAGGGACACAAACACGTTAAGGTAAGATGGTACTTTTTTAGCTAAGGAGAAGCAGACCACACTCAACTGAAAGGCATCGCGATGAATCGCATTGTGTTGAAGCTAATCGTGCCGAATTGCACTGTATCGCAATAGGGCTGAATCGTATAATTTTGCATTAGTAGCTGCTTCACATATGTGCATAGGACCAGCCTTGGTGATGGAGATGCACATCTCTATATACTGTAATAATACATAAAATGCTATTTTTGATACATTAAAAGACACACATGTGTGTTACCATCCATTTCTGATAAACAGCAATACAGTGATCCTAGAGCCTAACCCGGGAGGCAGAGGGCACAAAGCAGGGGAACATCCTAAATGGGCTGCCAGTCCATTACGGGGCACACAGGGAATTTAGAGAAACCCATATTTTTTTGGGAGAAAATCCATACGAACACAAGAGAACATGCAACGTTCACATACAGAGCTGGGACTGGAGAGAAAAGAAAATAATTGAACAACCCTAGAGGTGTGAGGCTACGGTGCCACCCATGTATTCTCCCTTATTCATAATTAAAGAGACTCAGAGTGCACTGATACACTGTATGACTAGCATCTGTAAATCCTTTAGGCTCAAGCAACCATCATTATCCGAGTGAAGCACGGTCACCGCTCTCACCTTCCCGTTTCTCGGAATCACCACGACTCACTGAACTTGGAGTCAACAGGTCTAGCATAAAAGCTGAAGCTGCTCCACCCCCTTCTCAGCACCTGGCTGGAACATGGGAGGATCCATAATTTATAAGGTTCGTGTCGGATCCACGCCACAAGGGGGCGGTATGGAGTTAGGCGGTATGGGGAGGGGGCAGGAGTGTTCGCCTCGGGGCGCAGCATGTAAGCCCACATTCTCTCATGAAAGCTGCTCTTTCAGAGTGTAAAACCACACACGACGTCCAGGATGGCAGATACCTCCCAGCCTTCCTCAATGGTGTAGACCACCAGCACACAGGAAGAGCTGCAGTCATGGCGTCTTGCAGGAAGGAGGGCACAAGCAGCACAATTTATGAGGTGAGCAGTCGGGGAGCATGACCATCGATCATTCACAGTCCCCTTAAACAGATTAGCTGCAGATCACGCACATCAATGCTAAGACAATCCCGTGTGTGTGCGTGTGTGTGTGTGTATGTGTGTTCGCTGCTGGTGCATGGGGTCAGGCCGAACATAAGATAACACAGTCTGGGCATGGGGGGGGGGGGGGGGGGAGAGAATCCTCTAATGATCCTCTGGGAACAGCAACAGGATTCCAACTGGCAGCCCCATGGATAAGAGATGCTTCCCACAGTCAACACCACAGTAGACGGGAATAGCGGCTTGAAAAACCTTATTCTAAAAAAAAAAAGATGCCGACTAACTAGATATAATCTAAAAATATTGGCCTACAATGAAAATTTGGAAAGACTGTACCAAACACGCATTACCATTGCTCCTATCCACTGCATTATACATCATGAGCTCATCAACACTGAAATTAAAACCCACAAAGAACACTTTATTTAGGGGTTTTGGCATGAAGTTCTGAAAAATGCATGAGTTATAAATGCTGCCGATTACAATCTAAAATGGTCTGAAGGCTTTATCGTGACGCGGATGGCTGGCCGTCTGCTCACAGAGATGAATGTGGTGCCTCAGACGACAGCTCAGCTTCCCCCTAAAGCACAGCCAATACTGAGCAGGACTGGCGTAGGTGCTGTTTTCCAATAAACATGAAGCTCCCAGTCACAGATAAGCAGTGGGAACATTGACAGGTGATCAAAAAAGGGATTTATTATTCAAAAAAAAGTGGGAAGTCGAAGAGAGGTGTGTAAATGCAGCTGTACTGTGAGCACCATCAACAAATCACCACTGCACTACTATCAGTCAGCCGATTCATAAAACCAGCAATTATCAAAACGTAAAATGAGCAGCCGTCAGGGGCTACAGTCCACTGCTGACACTGCGTCATTAACGTGGGAGGCTCTCTAAAAGTATATTCAAGTAAACAACAAAGACATTGTAAATGAAAGTGCTTTTCCCTATCATACAGGAGCACAAATAAATTAATTCATATATGTAAGAGCATGTCCTCAAAATGATTTAGACCAAGTAAATCAGACAATAATCGGTGTTTAAAACAGGTACACGCAAAAACTGAACATATTGCTATATACCGTATAGCAGGCCGAGGACTGGTTAAAACAAACAAACAAAACAAATAAGTGAATAACCAAACAAACCAGTGCCCTGCGATGGGACCCCCCGTGACCCAGTAGGATAAGCGGGTTGGAAAATGGATGGATGGATGGACAAACAAACCAAAGCATCCTAATAGAGCCACAAACGGCACAGGAGATATGGCTTCACTGGTGCCAGAAATTGCGTGGGGCTTTCTTCAGCCCAGTCAGTAGACACAACCCAAAACATCCTTGTGTTTTAGCCCCCACCTCAGGTGTGGTACAAGTGTCAGGCCCCCACCATGCACCCCCTGGGCTGGCCGGTTAATGAGTCACTGGGTCACCCCCAACCTTGATGCAGCCGCATGCACAAGAAGAGGCCATTTCTAAATAGCCAGCCCCAAATTATGTGCACCATTTACAAATTACAACACAAAAATCAACTACTGCTAGCACAGCTCACCTAAAACCAAAATACTACACGGTGCATCATATGAAAGCCAACATTTCAACTCCTAAAGGACACGTGCAATGCTTTTTTTTCATAATGGCCATTGAGAATTATAACTGTATGCTCTATTACCCTTTCATAATAGGCTACTTCAAATTTGCAGTTTTAAAATGTTAATGATTTAGCTGTTTGTCGCTATTAAGGCCTAAAAATGTTATATTTTCCAAACAGCTTTAAATTATCCATCATTCATTCATCCATCCATCCATACATTCCAGTTTCCATGGACACTCACTCAGTTCGGGGTCACAGCCAGCCTGGAGCCTTTTCTAGGGTCTCCCAGGACAAGAAGCCACCGTACCCCAGGGCATTATGGGGAATTTAGAGACACAAATTAACCCAACCGCATGTTGTAGGACCAAGGGAGAAACACGCAAACTCCACTCACAGCATAGCATGCATTTCATTATAGTACATCTGGAGAAAATGAAGAGACCACAGCAAAGTTTGATATTTCTCAAGGTACCACTTTACAATGACTCCCTTTTGCCACTTGTAAATTGTAGTAACTCATTAATAAAAAGAAAACTGTGTAATAACTTGTTTAAAATTATCTATTAATAATTTACAAAGTGTTACAACCTAATTAGTAACCATATTGTAAACATTCATAAACTCTTTCTATTGGTAACCTTTTTGTATAGTTGCACCTTTCTCAATTTATCGGTATGCGCCTGTGTAAAATATATATATTTTTTTGCAAACTCAGCCTGGCTCTTTCCTACATCCCTGCTTGATGAAGGAATTCTTCCTTACGTTATGTCTTTCCTTACTTTATATCTTCAGTCCTGCTTCTAGGAGCCTGTTATGAACTGTCCTAGCAGTGCACTTCACACCAATTCATGTTTCCTCTTCTTTTTGAAGGTAACTTGATGTCATCCTCCAATTCACGAGGCACTGCCGGATAAGTTTACGGTCATCTCTGGCATTAGAAGTCACTTCCTTCCTCCACTTGGCTGGTTTTTGGTCATTGCCAGTGTCTCCTGCTTCACCTTGTTCGTGTGTGATGCTGTCTTAGGAACTTCGAGCCTGGAAGCAGGCTGTTGTGCAGTGTCGTGTTCTGCCAGCAATACCAAGGTTAAACCAGGGTCTACAAATTCAGAATTAAAACATGTATAGTCTCTTAATTTCTTCCGAAGTTGTATAATAAGACAGCAGAGATGAAATGAGATTAAGCAAGCATATTCATCAGAGCACGGTTGGGCGTGGGGGGGACACCACTCACTGGGGTACACTGCCTGCCCCTCTCCAAGTCCCGTACCACTGTCTCATTACTTACTGTCTGTCTGGGCAGTGGGGGATGATAAAGGATGCAAAACAAGGAGACAGATGGTCTCTACCATGCAGAAAAGTCAATGTGAGCAGGACACTAGCAACAATGCGGTCGGTCTCCTAAGGGGAGATATCAAGAGGCTATACAGATCCTGGCCGTAGTGCTCTGGGAAAACTGGTTTAGCTGTTTCTGCACCAGGACTGCTTTGGATCACCCAGTAACTTACAAGCCCAGAACCAGGTTTACTGACTGACCCCATAGAAAAATGAACAAACTTAACTGCATTGGCATATTTTATATATAAGCATGCTTTTGTACACCTTAAACTTAATTTTTGGAGATTATTTTTGATAGTATTTAAAAACACAAACCAGTGACAATATAATGATATGTTTCCTAATGATCTGTCAGAAAGAAACAGTGAGACACAAGCACATGTGGGTGATAATAGCTGGACAACTGGATCAGCTTTGAAATTTCACTCTTGATGCTAAGAAATCTGTGGTACAGTGACCAATTAATACAGCTTTCAGGCACCAATCATGCCAGCTTTAGACCGATTTAAGACCAAAGCTTCAGTTAACATAAATCAAACTTTTCATTGTTATTTTTTGACTTACTGGTCCGTAAACAAGCAGTTAAGTAATGCTGCTCAGTAACTCAGATGAAGTATGAGATCTTTTGCAAAACGTAACTATGTTAGTATAATAGTTCATTTCAACAAACCACCTGCTGCTCTCTTTTGATCATTGTCTCTGTTTCTAGCTTGTCTTTACAAAACTGACAAAAATCATTGCTTCAGATGTCCTTATTGTTTAACATGGAATCATTGTCTTCAACAACGTGATCATTTCTTTGTAGATATAAAAATACTCATTTTTGCTGACAATCAGGAATACATGCATCTGTTTCAGCATATATCCTATCAAAACAGATGACATGTCTGTTTGTATAGTTTTGTATATAATAATGAGGCCCTATTGCTGCTTCAAATTGAATTGAAATCGTTGATGTCTGGGGGACAGCAGTTCCCCTACTTCCCCGCCACTTGCTCCTCATCTGTATGAACAGTTCCATGTCACCTTCTGAGAGTAACCGGTTTTGTAGTACAATCATAAGGCATATTAGCTGCAATGTAGAAATGTGAAGCAGGCTTGTCAAAATCAGATTCTGCTCTGAGCAAATCCCCTCTCGAGATCAGTATTCGTTAGCATATCTGTCTCGGGCTCAGTCATTGCTGTCAAGCTTTTAGCTCTCTCTTTATCAACGGGCCAAGAAATGCTGAGATAACGAGTTCTTCTAACCTTCAGAGGCAGCACATCTCTATCCTAACAGTGACCCTAATTATAGGGGCTTCAGGATGTCTTGCAGGGCGTAGCAGCTCAAGACCACAGCCTCCTTCATCCCCAAGTGGCTTGCTGGTCGGAGCCGTTTAAATCAGGAAATGGTGGGCCTTGGATTCCTCATAGGCAGCAATGAACATAGAGTCCGTCCGTCTCTCTATCTATTTATCTATCTATCTATCTATCTACATGCTGTTTGACCCAGAGTAACATCTTAGACACTCTCTACTCATTCCATCACCAATGCTATTGCTCTCAATGGTGTCACCAACTACAGATATCACTTATTGATGCTCCCCTCAAATTCACTATGGCTATACTTGGTTTTTCCTGTACATGTTCCCAATGTTTATCTGACACTACATAAACATTGCGCGCCCTGCTACCACAGAAGTCATCCTGTAGCTGGTCGCAGCCAATTGCAGGATCGGAGCCCCTGCCACACACTTTAAGATGGCCGAAAATCTCCTTGCTCTTCATACGAACCAACCGAAGCCTGACACACTAGCCTGAAGCCAGCCGTGCTGTGTGCAGACCTTCCCATGATGCTGTGCCCCTTGTCCCTCACCTCCTGCTACCATCACACACTGGTGTCAGAAGGCTTCCCTGCAGAAGTGGCTGCCGTCCTCGTCACTCGCTGCCCCTTTTCTCTATTCACCTTCTGCCACCGAGGTAAATCGGGTCCATTTCTTTTTTGCATAGCATCAAGCCTCATGTCGATGGCGTATAATTCTGATTTCATAACACCCAAGACATTCAAAAAGCGAGTCTGTGAAATGTAATTGGCTCAATTATCCCGACCAATTGTTATGGTGCATATTTCTGTTCCTAGGCTGAAAAGTGAGACAATGAAAAGGCATGAAAAGGACGCCCAGCACAGGGGGGCCTGGCCATTTCTCACTCATTCCAGAAATACATCGCATTGACCTTGGCGTTACCGTCTGGCCTCAGCCAGCTTCTTTACTCCTTGGGTTGATGCAGGCAAATCCATCCAGCTCAGTGGTGACCGTGATGCCCAACCGAGACTAATGTCTCAAATTCAACACATCACTTGAATGAAAAGACCACAGCATCACCAAATTAAGTTATGGCTCAGTGGGAAAAAAGGAAAATAAACGGAAAAAACTAATTCAACTTACACACACTGACATTTTCCAAAGCTGCTCTCTTTATGGAAAACGCCCTTTAGTTTGTCAGTTCCGAGTCTGATTCCTTATTCAGTCTATCATCAGTCCCAAGTGTTCAATGCATGCCAGAGCTGAGAGGGAACTGCGAATATTGTCCCACTTTTCCAAAGAAATTTGCATCCCCAGGCTAATTGGTGACATTTGCTCAATGTGGTTCCTCAGGTTTCCCAGATGTCTTCTGCCATCGGTCTTAATTATCAGACTCATAAAATGAATGTAACATCTCCTTAAAAGAACACCGCACATTAAGATGGACTGAGCCATGTGACATGAAAACAGAAATAGCCATAAGTCCAGGCACTAAGAAATACCAAACACTGGATGAATACCAATTCATCCATCTTCTAACTATTTATCAAGTACAGGTGTCGATGAATACCTTAGATCCCTTTAAGGTTTTTAAATCTTTTCATTTTAAGAGTAGAAATTGTTTCTCAAAGTTCACATGCAGAGGGAGATTGACATACAAAGAAGGAAAAGAGTTTTTTTTAGTTAAGTATATGCATTTTTGCATTTATCCTAGATAACAACAAAATTGCCAGAACTCACAGCTGAAGCTTTTACTATTTAGACTTGAATTGCTCTGATTTTTCTTGTGAATAAACGTCTTTCAACATCTCCTGAGCCTAAAAAATTTATCTCTACAGGGTCTTGGAAAGGCCTCATTGTATCGCAATCCAAGAATCTTAAAACATCCTTGACATGAGATAAAAAATAGACCTGCTTTTTCACTTGACTTCCATCGATTATATATTAATGTCTAAAAAGCCATCCATTGCTCTTCTTAGCGCTCATCCTGGTTTGAGATGCGGGGGTCTGGACTGACCCCATGAAGTCCAAGGAGCATGACTGCGATACAGCCTGGATGGGATGCTGTAGCAAGGCATGCTGGGAATACAGACACAAACACGCACATGCACACACACAATCACCCCTCCTGCCCTCTCCCTGAGAACCTCCCCACACTTAATTATTCCAATTAATTTACTCAAAGTACTTCATTTTTTTTCTCGGACCTCACTCTGTCATTTGGCTCTATGTAAATGAAGAGAAAAATGAGCAGGCAGAGGCTGGAAAGGCCCCACTGCCCAGTAACGGAGCCCCCCCCCCCCCCCCCATTACTCATACTAATTTCTGTACAGTTTTTTATTTTTAAGATAAATGACTGAAATGTTTTGTTTGGCCAGTACCTCTGGAATTAGAAGTGAATCGCTTGTGTCTTTAGTAAGGAAGGGAGAATCATGCAGTTCATTTGCTCAAAAGTCCTGCAGCTACGTTTGTGATTGGGGGTGAAGACGGGGGGCCGACAGAAGTGTCCGTGAGGCTTGGTAGCCTGAAACCAGCAGACAGACCTGTGGATGACGATCAGAGAGCCTGCCATCTCCTCCTTACTATACTTGTGTATTTCTGCCATACCGTATTTGCATGTGCTTGTATTTATGTATACTCACACAGTATGTCAGTATGATTATGCAAGACTGGTAACTGGTAACGTGTGCGAATTGGCTGCTGTTGCAGTGACTTTAAACATAATTTCATCACCTTCTACAATCTTCATGGAGGAATGTAAGCCATATTTCTGACTAAAGTTAATATATTACTCTAATGAAAATAAAAAACCTTACACCTTCGCAAATGACCAGGAGTACATGCTGCTACTAGATGCAGGTAGCAGATCCAGCAGAGGGCTCCTCAGCTACAGAGCTCTTCATGGCACGTTTGCCTGAAAGGCTCTGCCATTGAAGTGTAGTTCTCTGGTACTGATGCTCAAAAAATGACACACAAGACCTCTGGGGGTCCCTGGGGACCCCGATTCCACAGCCCCCGTCCGCAGGGCATCAGTGAATACGACTTATGTCACCCTTATGTATGGGAGCAGGATGAGAAAGATTCTCCTCTCACAATGGACAGCTAGTCTCTCAGAAGCCCTTGGCTGGAGGGGGCCACATATTATGGACAACCAGGTAACCCCAGCCAATGACTCCTCCCTCCCAGCCTCTAAGCATTCAGGCCGCTGTGAGGCATGCAGAGAGACTCATGACTCACTTCCGAGTCGGCCTACAGGATCATCAGGGCCCAGCTAAACATCTACACCGCCTGGGCAAGTATGGCCCTCCCCGCAGGCCTTGGGGATCTTCTGCTTTGCATGGATCATCCTTCCAGAGCTCACCACACACAGCTTCCTTGCACTGGCACAGTGTTGGTCATCATCGGCTCCTACACCTCCGAGTAGGGGTGTAACGATATACTCAGCTCACGAGACGAGACGAGACACGAAATTGAGTTCAAGAGAACGAGACGATATTTTAACAATATTTCAAGGAAAACTTCAAAGAGGAAATATATTACTGGGAAGCAGCCTTTTATTTGATTAATTTGAAAGACAGAAAATGCTTCGGTTCTAATGTGTTGAGGAGTCGCCGATACATCGGATTTTCTACTACGGAAAATGGTCTCATGTCGGCTGCAATGAAAACGCTGATGTCTTTCGTTATTGAAGTGGCTCTAGCACTTGACTGTGAAAGCTGGGGTGTAAAAATATTTGCATTGTCTGGCCTTTTAATGTTTTCTTCACCGGTGCTGTGGATTTAAGTAAAGAGCTATGATGGTGCTGCAAATGGCTCTGCATAGTAGTAGCATTTGCCGCTGTGTACGGCTGTGTTATTTTCCTACAAAACTTACAAATGGTTTGTGTTTTGTCTATCACACTGGGTTTCCCGCTGGGTACCAAAAATGCTGCCAGAGAAAATGTCTGGGGCATCTTACATGCTTACAGCAGCTGATTTGCAACACCTTCGCCTGATTTGCAGCACCTTCGCCTGATTTGCAGCACCTTCGCCTGATTTGCAGCACCTTCGCGAGGTCGCTTGTCACTTTGAGGAGAAATCTCGCCGAGTTGTAATATCGCGAGATCTCGTGACACGCCTACCTCCGAGTCTCTGACTAAAGCATGGAATCTCAAGCTACCTCGGAATTAATTAGTGCTGAAAATTAGCTGGTTATTTAGTTTTGCAGAGGCAGGCTCCACGATGCTGTCAATGCTGCTGGTCACTAACGAAAGGTCCGGGCCAGAGAGGAAGTGGAGTTTTGAGAGACCGGCCAGATGTAGGACTGGCGCATCATTTAAAAATCTGCCGTAATGCAATTGCACAGGACTTCCCCTCTTGCATCTCTGAAGCATGGCCGCAGGGCATATCTTAAGGGTGACGGTTGTGGCATCGCCCCACTGCTGGTAAAAAAAAAAAAAAAAAGGAAAAAAATACTCGTTTCCCAGAGACACTGACTGCTAAAGCAACTTTCTTCTCAGAAATGCCAGCCATCAAGATAAAGTTTCTTTTTTTCACCATAGACTCAGAGTCAGTGTGACCAGAATCCAGTCAGGGATCAGCGACAGTAAATAAACAAACATGCCTGACACCAGTGAACATCTGAGAAGTCATTTAACACATCTTCCTCTTGGTTCTTCACTTTTAAAGCTGTGTGATTGCGAGTTTGCGAGACAGCCAGGGAGAGAGAGAAATATATAGAGAGAAATTTCCTCTGAACGCCAGACAAGCAATCAGCACAATGTTTTCATAAACCAACTGAAAGAGAGCCCTTGCTTTCTCTGAGATTAGTACTTAGATTTCAGATTAGGGTAGATTACAGGACCCCATAAAAAGAGAACGCAGAAGTGAAGTACACAGAAGGATAGAGAAGGAAACTAAATGAACTCACAAACCACTTTGAGCCAGTTATATGAGGTCTGATAAAGAAAGAGATTTCCTAAATGCACACAAAACATTGGTCTAAGCAGCTATGACAGAAGCTAGAAAGTCAAGTTTCAGATCTATTTAAAGTACCATCGTAAGGTTTCCATTGAGGAAAAGTAACACTAAACACATCCAAGGAAGTTTTATGAAGACATCGGTATATGTCTGCATTCAGGATATGTATCACTTAGATGTCCTTTAATTAGATTGGCCATGGAGATTTTGCACTCTGTACAAGTGACTGGGCAAAGATCTATCAAAAGTGTCCTTTAAAGCATTAAGTCAGACAGTCGGCACACTCAGCTGGAATGTCACATGAGGACACGAGCGTAGTGTACAAAGCCAAGAATATGAGGATTTTTAAAAGGCTTTTTTGCAAAACAAGTAGAACTATCCACAACTAATGTCATACTGGAGATATGCCAGGAGGCATCAAGCAGAAGTGGAGCAAGCCAGAAGGGGCATTGATGCTCCCCTTCTACTCTGATGCTCTCAGATCTTTGCACATGAGAGGCACGCCCCCACCCCCTGGCGTGCCATCCGGACCTTTATCTCCCATTCCCTTTTCATTCAGAGTTCTTTTCTGTCGGTGACGCGTTTCTATCAGATTATATACAGCCTGGGCCTCTGTGGAGATGAGGGGATCGACCCGTAATTGATATATACGTTTACTTAAAACAAACGCAACCTTTTTTTCCAGCCACTGAGAACCGATGTTTCCGAGGGGACGGACAGGGTGGTGTTTCCCCACAAAATATGATGCAGATACTTTCTGACCAGCAAAATCACAGAGGAAACATGTTTACAGTCTTTTAAAATGTATTAGGCAACAAAGACCTACTACAAACAGTAAAAACAACCTTAGAAATTTGACCTAGACAGATTCATGCAAGGTTTGCATGTAACAAAAGCCTCATCACTGTAAAATGAGTTTAATTTGTTTCCCTCATAGCAAAGCTGCACCTACAGGTATGAGCAGTGGCTAATATTGCTGATTCACATGGTGGGGGCTGCGGATTCGAATCCCCCTGTATTGTATGTGAATTCCCTTCTACAGTCTGGTGAACTGGCATTTTTAAACTGCTCACATTGTGCCATGGTGTTTGGCCTGAATGGACCAGCATCCCAGTTCTCTAGGACAGACTCCTTGCAACGCTGTACCGCATTACCAGTTATAAGATGGATTGTTTAAAAAGAAAACATTCAGAAAAGCATTTACCGTACCCATTTATAAATTTGCAAGTGTCTACATCGCAAAGTAACCAAAAATAACCCCCTAAATAGTACAATAAAACAAAGAAAGATAAAACCCCTACATTTCATAGTGGAAACTGACATTTTAGGTAAACCAATAGACCAGCTGATGTAGTGTGATTCACTGGGTGGGTTTTTGCTGGATGAAGTAGCACAGAGAGCAGAAACAGCAAGTCAGTGTGACGTGCGTAAATATATATGTGCATGTGGCTATGCAGTGCCTGAGCCTGCAGGCCAGAAGCCTCTCGCAATTAAGCAGATCTAGCTCCTGTTTCCATAACAAGCAGGAGAGCACAATAAGAGCCAGCGGTGAGCTTGACGTAGGGCCATGCCAGCCTTCAGCTCTGCAAGCGCTCTTGCCAGGAATTGCGACTTTAAATAGCTTTGTTTCTTTAATAGTGCTGTAAGATTTAATAAAGTTATATTTCATATCCTATCGTCTCTCGCATGGTTATAAAAGCCCGAATTACTATTTCAAAAATAAACCAAACAACATTAACAGAGAACAGTATGCAATCATGCCAAGACAGGGATAAGTATTTTATAATCTGCCCCCGCTTCCAAAAATATATTTTATCTTCCCATTTTTGGTATGTAAAATTCTTACCTGAAGATATTAATAAATGAATGGAGGTAATATCCAACAAATGTGGGCCCGTATTTCTGCAGTTCATCTTAAGTATTATTATTAATAACATAAATTGCTATTAAAGCTGATAGGCTCAGAGGTGGTGAGGTCAGGCATGTAGAGTGGTATACCTGGAAACATACCTTACCACTAAAAAGACAAGGGCCCCAAAGGGTCATTTTTATTAAGGTCAATTCTAATGTGTTTTTTTTTTTTTTGCAATTATGGAATCACTACTCTATTTCAAGGACAATAAAGCAAAACAATGCGCCTACAAGGGTCTTTCCCATGTGCGGATTAATCAGAAAGCCTTTCGATTCATTCAGGCAGCAGGCAGATGCTACAGATCCCTGAGCGGCTGGGTGTGGCGGATGTCATATGCTTGTCTACACAGACCCCTCGAAAGAAAGCCAGTGGACATGCTGCTTCACCCAAGACGCAGCACTGCTGCATGGCTAAATGGAGAACAAAGGGTTTTAGCATCGGTATGGTATATATGCACTGTGGTTCTACCTGCCAGGCACTATACATATCAGATGCATTACAGTGCTGTCTTACTACATTTCAATAAATAGTTGCCTCTTTGAGCATTACATTCTCAATGAATAAAAAAAAATTCACTGCAAAAAATAGACTACAAATACAGTACTCCCAGAGCATTAAGATGCAATATTGCCGGAGCCTTAACAAGCAGTACACATACAGTACTCCCAGAACATTAGGATGGAATACTGCCAAAACCTTAACAAACAACACAGATACAGTACTTCCAGAGTATTACAATCCAATACTGTCGGAGCATTAACAGTACAGATAAAGTACTTCCAGGGAATTAAGATGCAATGCCACCAAAGCCAGGACAAACAGTACAGATACAGTACTCTCAGACAGCTAACAACATAGATATTTTACTTCCTTAAAACTAAGATGCAGTATTGCCACTAACATGAGCAAATTACTTGGGTAAGCATTTACTTCTTCAGAAATCGAAGAGCATTAGGGTGAAAACAGTGTCCGTGGGGGCAATAACTGCATTCACGTGAAAGCGATCCCTCTCATCTGACAGCACTGGACCCGAGACATCAGCATTCAAACTAGTCTAAGCACACACCCAGGCTACACCTTGGTACTCACAAATGACACTCTCTGCACCAGCAGCTCGTGGCAGTCACATGTATGATGAGAGAGGGGGTTAGGATTTGCCTTTGGGACCCGTGTTAATCGACTTCCCTATGTGCCGGGTTCACCAGGTGCCTGACAGAGCCATTTTCTGCATAAGCAGGACATTAGAGGACAAGATGTGGAATGGAAAATCGAGACCTTTAATGCTGCTACTCCAGTGTTCCACAATCAAGCTCGACAGAACTCTGCCTACCCTTTAAACAATGTTTGTTTTTGTCATTCAAAATTTATAGGCCATGGAACTTACATCTTTTTTTTACTTTGGACTGATAATCTTAGAGGTGCGGCGTGAGTTTCTTGAAGGGAGCAGGGTCCCAGTGTGTCGGTGAAGCAGCGGAGCTGTGGACAAGCGTGATAGCCTGGCTTCGAAAATAATGAGGGGATTTAGATAAGCAGTGCTTTTCCATGGAAATCTGCTTCTCTGGGTAGAGACTAAAGCATCCCATGGCTCTGCAACGAAAAAAAATTTGCTATTTCATAATAATCATATAATGATAATAGGATTACGCAATGGGTTGAAGTCAGACATGACATAAAAGGGCTTTAGGTATCCAATGAGATTTCATTTAGATAGCGGGCCGATTCTTAAGACAAAAAAAAAACTGACTTTTATTCAATTTCCTTTCGGCAGAAAATCTGTAGCAGAAAACAGCAACGCCCCCCAGATGCCTAATGCAGTTATGTAGTCGCCTTCATCTTTTCTTCCATCATCCAAAAGGTCCCCTAGTCCTACATGTCCATTCGTCAACTTGTCACCAGTCGGATGTATCCATACCCGAGACGCAGAGATGACGCAGACGAGGACCCACCTGGCACTCGCTTAGTTCCCCACCCTCATGGCCTGGCTCGTCCCAAAACCACACAGATGTCAGCTGTCCCTCAGGACAGAAGCGATGGGTCTCCGATCTGGCCGAAGCCCCCAAGGATAAGAGAGCCATGGTGCTCACGAAGATTCGGTCCGGAGACCCTGTGCGCCTGATTGGACGAGGTGGCCCTACGGGCCCGTGCTCCACAATTGATCGCACGTTACCCCTCTGTCAATGAAACAAATGAGGCTGCTCAAGGCCCCACATCCCCATCCCACGTGCCTGCAGCCCGCAACCCTTGGAAAGGCTGTAATTATTAGCAAACACCCAAGTGAGGGAATGAATCAGACGTCGTCGTGGAGACAGCCACGCTACAGCCTGAGAGGTGAGTAAATCAGCGGAACGCGGCGGGAGTGGCTCACGGCGCCGTGGTACCGGCGCTAATTGGAATTCAAAAGTGCTAACGGGAAGAACGTTGCAGTTTTATTGGGATTGCTGGAGAACACACAGAGACCCGGAATGATTTAGGGGAGCAAAAATCCAATGCACCTCATCGGAGTTAATGGCTGCATCGACCACATCCCCCCACCCCCCCCCCCTCGGGTGGATGGTGGAGATAAACGAGACGGCTCGGCTGATTCACCATGCCGGTGGGGGGATGGACATTGAGGGGGGAGGGATACCAAGCACGCCACTGCTGTGTAATGTGTTTGGGTGTGGGAGCTTCTGTCTGTCGGATGAGCAGGTCAGCGCAGTTTTTGAGAAACCACCGCCCCCCCCCCCCCCGCCCTGAGAGTGTGCACTTGTTGGACCTGCATCCTGTCCTTCCTGTCCACTTTCTGCTGAAATCGCAACACCAAGGAGTCAAGTCCAGAAAATTGTAATAGCTGAAACGTTTGACCTGTGCTGTTATGGAAGCAGATTTTTACACAAAGAAAAATATACATGAAATCATTAAAAAAAAAAAGAAATGGAATTTCAAAATAGCAATGTATTAGTGCTAATCTGGTGAAGCAGAAGATAATTAGAGCATGGAATTTTCAAGAAATTTCCAGTGTAACAAAAGAAAATTAAACGTCATTGAAAGCTGTGCGGCAAATCAAAAAACAAAGAACATTCAGAAAAAGATAATCTGTGCATTCAGAACACATTTCCAGGTATGGAGGAAGGGTGCACAGTAGTACAGTTTTACGTCGTAATTATCCGAAAGAACAAAGTGGAGGACAGGCAAGGAGATTTTACACATCTCAAAGGAAAATGACTATGACACCTCCACCCACCTCATAGGCTCCTGAACCCCAGGAGCTGCATTACTTTAGGCGATAATGATCTCTGTGTTAGTCCTTCCGGGGAGTTTAACGCTGATGGAAGCAGGTAGTGGAATTGGCGGCAAGTAAGGTGGGTTTCTGTTCAGAAAGTGCCCTGAGATGCCGGAGATGTCTGGG
Source organism: Brienomyrus brachyistius (assembly GCF_023856365.1). Taxonomy (NCBI): domain Eukaryota; kingdom Metazoa; phylum Chordata; class Actinopteri; order Osteoglossiformes; family Mormyridae; genus Brienomyrus; species Brienomyrus brachyistius. Next base: position 12,339,075 of record NC_064545.1, read on the forward strand.
CCGAGACTGACAGCATTAATGAAACGCAAAGCCAAACTCTTAATAGCCACTCGCACCCACTAGAGCTCACTGTGATCTCCCACTTGCCTAACGAGATCCACTAAATCCACCATATGAACCTACCAGAATGTAGAAGAGGCTTCTTGAATGCAATTCAACTGGTCTCCCAGAACCAGACCAGAAGAATAAAATAAAGTCTCACTACCTAACAGCACAGCTCCAAAAGGCCAAAAATTCTGGAATAAATATCAAACCCTGATGGGAGTAGTGAACTTTAATGCTCTGATTTTGGGTTTTTTCTTTTCGTGTCGTTTGTATAAGAATGTTCTCACATTGTTACACACAGAATTTTGCTACTGCAAGTAAACATCTGAGCCCATCTGTGGGAGCTCCCTGCAGGCTCTATCTGGCCACCTGTCACACACCAGTCAGCCTGCTTCCATGGCGATAGCCATGCACTGTGTGCAGAATTATTAGACAAATATGTATTTTGCTTGTATCCTGTCTTCCTACCAATAGTTTCAGTCCAGACAAATCCCCAACTGGACAGTGATTCACTATTCCGAATAATTAAGCAAAATATTATTACTATTGAAACCTTAGGACCTTACAGAGAATGGAAAAAACTAAATAGTGCAGTTTCTAACAGAGGGATGCAAAACAAAAAAAATTACCAAACCTTTATAACATGATCACCAAAGGATTTACTGTTTCATGGTCAACAGCCAAAATAGTAAGAAATGAGTAGTGAGAAGAAGACACAAATTAACTGGTACGTGTCAAATTAAAGGGGAGACTCTGAGAAACTCTTTAGCATCAAATGCCACCATTTTTCAAAGCTGCAATCTGAACAGAATCTCCGGTACTATTTGGTCCAGTGAGATATAGATTAGATTGGCTGGTGTTCAGGGCAGAGGAGGGCAGCTGGTGTGGTTTTCAGTGAGCTACAGGAAGGTGATTCTCAAAAAGAGACCTGCATGTTGGCTAGTGCTGCAGTGAGGCTATTCCCTGCATCCTCCACTCATCACCTCCGTCAGTAACACGCCATCCTGTGCCCCCCTGCTTTGAAGGTATAAGACAATGGCTGCTGACCCATGGGAAATCGGAGTGTGGGAGGAGGGCAGTGGTCCTACAAGTCCTCTCATTTTCATCACCACCTCCCCCCACCCCTAATCAGCACTTCCCAACAACACAACAGTATCGACTCAATCTGCTTTTAATTAACTTCATTAAAAGGCCTTTGGAGCTGCTGTCATAAGGGGGTGTTTTCTTTCCATTCTGGCGATGGTGAAGAAAAGAAGCACCCCGTGGGAACTGGAGCGAAATGGAGAAAGTCGATGAATGGGGCAGAGTGCCAACACAAAGAGAGGCAGGCGGCGCAGGGCGCAGCCGCTCATGTAGGAGACAGCGGGAGGCGCAAGGGGCCTTAAGCCCCGATAGCATCACGCACAGCAGCACCTTCAACTGTCCCACGGGTATGGGCAGGCGGCTGGGTGAGCTGGTGCCCCCCGCCTGCTGAAGGCACACCCTCCTGGGCAGTGTTGGAACTCACAATCACGCATCATGCTATTTCTGCACATCTTTCGTCTATAAACTAACAAGACTATAAATGATAACAAACCCCAAACAGGGCTTCAGCAAAAGAATATAAACCACTGATTTCCGTTTTCACTTTTGGCTCTGCAAAGGCTAGGAAGTCAATTAAAAAACACAATGATGTAGCAAAGGAAAAGATGACAGGATCACGCTCTTGAGCTCTTGACTGCTCAACTTCACTTTTCTGCTTTATCTGCTGTAACATTCGACCAGCAGCCTGACCCCTTTTCCTCAGCCGGGGTAGAGAGCGAGCATACCCTGTCTGCACATTGCTGGAATGTTCTGGGGATCCGCCGGGTTTCAGCCGGAACTGATAGCAGCGATTAAACGTTACGCGCGGAAGCGCGCTGCAGGACGGCTGCCAGGCGCTTGTGTTGCTGGCGGCCAGCAGCCCGAAGGAGCCCCCCGATCTCTCGCCGTGGCCAGACGAAGGACCCGCAGCGCTCACAGAATCACGCTATCAGATGGGGCTGAATACAGATGAGCCACTCTGGACGGGAACCAGCATCTCGAGCGGCAGAAGGATGAGCGCAGTCAGCCGTATTAATCCCTCCTTCCAATTCTCTGCTATGATTGACACCCCGCTGCCCTGCGCCTCTCAGATCGCATCTCCAGCACGCTGGCGTGGGGCAAGATCGCTGCCCGTCCCATGGGTCCCCCTCTACGTGACTCTGGCATCATTTCAAGCAGGCATAAAGAGAAGCGTTTCTGGGAAAATGCTACCCCAGAAAACAGCAAAACAAGAATGACCGGGAAAGAGTAGTAGCTCAGAACACAATCTTTAAGCGCTAACGACCCCACCTTTGCCTTACCCTGCACTTTGTTTTTCAGGCATAAGCCATCCTTCCTATCTTGAGCAGAGATTTGTTTGCTCAAGAAAGGCTAATTCAGATTAGCATCAGGCTAAAGGGCAGAATGGTCACAGCTGAGCTCTTCATACATCTCTACATCTGCCCCATTCAGTCGCATTAGGCACAGAGCTGAAATTCAGTGGGAAACGTAAACTTCACCTACCTTTCATGCCAAATTTGGAGTGTCGGCCATATTTGTTGATGAGGACGAAGAGAAGGACCAGAACCACACAGGTGAAGCCAGCGAGGCCAACCGCTATGGACACCTAGAGGCCAGGGAAAGAAGGGCCCTTTTAGCCAGCAGATCTCTGGGCGGAGAGAGGGACCACTCGCCTGGGCTCAGCTCGCAAGGCCGCACAGGTGCACGAGCAGCGACATGCTAAAAGTACCTGTGATGTACAGTGCTTCTGATAGCTTAGGCTCCCCATATACCAAATTCGCACCTACGGCCCACAAGACGGCCTTCCCACACTCCTCGGCCAGAATGGCACAGGCTAAGGTCACAGGTTATGTGGGGGGGCGGGGACACCAGGAAGGAGCTGGTGCTTAAAATACAAGGCCATGACCAGGAAAGGCAACTGCTTGGCTCATGCTTCCAGACATATGCCTCCACTGTGCTTTTACCAGTTTTGATATAAGCTTCTCATTCTGAGAACTTAGGAACATAAAATCTGCTCCAGGGCGGCATTTCATTGACAACTCTACCCAGAAGTCTCCTCCGTCAGTAAGCCGTGAATCAACATTTGTTTCTTCGCATGGATAATATTGTGGATAATGATGCAACCTTAGTAATAAAATTCAGCGGCTTTTTTAATGTTTCCCTCTTTTGGCTCTTGCCATATATTCATGAGTCGAGAGAGTTACACAGAAAGCCTTTTCATTAAGCCATGGAGGAGTGGACACGGCAGAGAAAGGTTTGAACATTTGCAAATCTGAGTTTGAAAGGCAGAGCGGAGCCCAAATCAGGCTTTCGTCACAAAACCAGGGAAAAAGAATCACTGCAGCGTCTGAATTCTATGTCTTTGTTTCCCTCATAAATTAAAACAAAAGACGCCCCAAATACCATTATTTCAGGCTGAAACTTTCATGTAATTAAGATCAGGGAGCAATAGAAAGGTTGCAGTCCCCAACCAAACACTTGCTTCACCATTAAAACCATAAAACGAGGCAATAATCTCTATATGGACAATTACTGCGCACACAGCTGGGTGAAATTACATTTTTAAGAGCCCGCTGAATGCAGAGGCCATAAGGGAGAGGACAGCAATTGGGTATTAGAAGGTGAATTAAAGCCCAAAAAGAGAGAGATAATGATGGAGAGTGAGGCAGAGAGGCCACCACCGTCCCAACTCACCCCGAACGTGCCCTCGTCCGGCCGGTGTGTGACGCTGGTCGGCGTGGGAGTCTCTGAAACAACATATCAGAAGAGAAGCCTCCTTTGAGCAGGGCAAAGAGCCTGCTAAACAGGACTGAGAATAGCTGTGCCAGCATGGGGAGCTGGTGGCATAGCAGAGGCTAAGTGTTAGCTAACAGGGAGTGATAATTACATCTGGTCGGGACACACGTTGTAAACATGCATGGACATGCACACATACAGAGATCAGCAGGAGGAATACTGAATCCATGCTCGGAAGCATGAAAGACATGGAGATCAGAGGGCAACTGCAGACTGACTAATGTGCCCCGAAGAGGATCAGTGACAGGGATGAGGTTGCAAGCACAGTGCGGCCTGGCCTGGTCCTGCCCGGCCCTGCTCTGCTCAACCCTGCCCTGCTTGATCCTTCCTTTGCCCTGCACGGTCCTGCTCTGCCCTGCCTTACCCTGCCCTGCTTGGCCCTTGCATTCCCTACCCTGCCCGGTACTTCCCCTCCCTGCCTGATCCTTCCCTGCCCTGTCTGGTCCTTCCCCGCCCTGCCTGATCCTTCCCTGCCCTGTCTGGTCCTTCCCCGCCCTGCCTGATCCTTCCCTGCCCTGTCTGGTCCTTCCCTGCCCTGCCTTATCCTTCTATGCTCTGTCTGGCCCTTTCCTGCCCTACCCTGCCCAGTCCTTCCCTGCTCGGTTTTTCCCTGCCCTGCCCTGTCCCGCCTGGCCCTGTACTACCTGGCCGAGCCCTGCCTCACTGTGCTCTGCCCTGCCTGGTCCTTCCCTGTCCTGCCCTGCCCGGCCCACCAATTCATTGCATCAACTCCTCAAGGAGCTGCAGCAGGCCTGGCTCTCTGATCTTTTTAAATTCCATGTCCTATGTCAGGTGTATTTTTCTTTTTCTTAGATACTTACTGTCCTGTATGTGTTCATTCCCAGCCTCTCCCACAGGCTTCTATTCCCCTCCCTTCCCAGTCTCTCCCACACGCATCCATTCCCAGTCTCTCCCACACGCATCCATTCCCAGTCTCTCCCACACGCTTCCATTCCCAGTCTCTCCCACACGCATCCATTCCCAGTCTCTCCCACACGCATCCATTCCCAGTCTCTCCCACACGCTTCCATTCCCAGTCTCTCCCACACGCATCCATTCCCAGTCTCTCCCACACGCTTCCATTCCCAGTCTCTCCCACACGCTTCCATTCCCAGTCTCTCCCACACGCTTCCATTCCCAGTCTCTCCCACACGCATCCATTCCCAGTCTCTACCACACGCTTCCATTCCCAGTTTCTCCCACATGCTTCCATTCCCAGTCTCTCCCACACGCATCCATTCCCAGTCTCTCCCACACGCATCCATTCCCAGTTTCTCCCACACGCTTCCATTCCCAGTCTCTCCCACACGCTTCCATTCCCAGTCTCTCCCACACGCATCCATTCCCAGTCTCTCCCACACGCTTCCATTCCCAGTCTCTCCCACACGCATCCATTCCCAGTCTCTCCCACACGCATCCATTCCCAGTCTCTCCCACACGCTTCCATTCCCAGTTTCTCCCACACGCTTCCATTCCCAGTCTCTCCCACACGCTTCCATTCCCAGTCTCTCCCACATGCTTCCATTCCCAGTCTGTCCTATACACATTCATCCTTTCTGTACATCACTTCTCTTCTGATAACAATCTAACTGTCTAAAAAGACCATGTATTAAAAATCACACAAGGCTCTAACAGATTCTTCTAGACCATTATCTAACAGGTCATTTTTGCCCACACATTCAGTTTTTACCCATTTATATAGCTGGAGAGGTCCAGGTCAAGTACCTTACTTGAGGGTCCATGAGCAGAGCGCCACTTACCATCTTGCACTGTGAGTGACTGTCTGATGGGCTTGTGCTAAGGGCTCGGCACAGTCCTGCTGCTTTGGCCCATAAGGCGGCTGTGGTCTGACACTAACTATAACCCTGACACTAATCCCACAATGCAACACAACATGAGGCTCTTAGATCTAATGGATTAACCAGTACTTCTTTCTCAGTTCTCTCTCAAAATTCACTTCTTTAGTATCTTGATTAAGAATATTCCCAAGCAGGCTTAAACTGAAGAAGAAAAAATGCTTTATTCAGACTTCATTTCACTCATCCTCGACCTTTAATCAGCACTCAGAGAGATCATGCCCAGCTGGACCACAGCCAATTAGATCGTCTTCCGCCTCACACAGATTCTGGAGTGACTTGCAGCCCATCTCACAGGTTGTACTTGCTCCTTGCTGAGTTGCACAAGAACCTTTTGATTCACCTTCTCTGGTTTCATAAATCTTGCCCATCTTCAGCCCTGCTTATGGATTGCAACTTGGATTTCACTATCCGTATTATCCTGGGCCCTGGGTGCCCCCCCCTCGTGCAGGTTTTTTCCTGGATCACTTGTGATCTGTTAATCATTAAACCACTAACCTGCACTTGGTTCCTCAACCTCCTCAGTAAACTTCTTTACCATATAATCCCTCTTATCATTACTATGCACGAGAAGATCAGTAAAGCTTACCTTCATAATCTGAAAATAAAGGGACAGAGAGACAGATTAAACATATTAAATGTGACCTCCAATGAAACGAACTCAGCATAAAACAGCATGATCCAGAAAAGTAAATACTTAGGTGGAGTTTAAATGAAACAAACTGCACATTTTCTCCTTAATGTTCTCTCGTAATCACTAATGTGTGTATATACCTGTTTTTCTGTGTTGCTGGCAGTTAGACAATGTGAATGTCACTTAGGTGTCATGACAGCTTTTTACGGTGATCTCACCGTAAGGCACTCCTCCCAGGAAGGGCGGGGTTAGGAAGTGCCCGTACACGGTCTTGGTGGCTGTGCCCAGGAAGTTGGTGGCCTCCAGGGTGTAGTTGCCGTTGTTGTGGTGTGTGGGGTCTTTGAAGGTCAGGCAGCCCTCCAGGTAGTCCTGGAAGATGTCCATCTCCGTCCGCACATAGTCGCTCTGCGAGATCTCTTTGCCCTTGTAGAGCCAGCGCAAGGTGGGGTGGGGGAAGCCACGCACCGTGAATTCGATGCAGGTGTCGTGTCGCCGCTCGGGTTCGTCCAGCTTCAGGATGGTGGGAGGGACTGCCAGGGGGAGGACAATGAGTGTCAGCAGTGGTTATCTCGCAACAGGCACAATGGCATTTGTGCGGAAGCAGAAATCAACAAAAAAAAAATGTCTACTGGTCCGAGCATTTAATTACCCAGAATGTTGAAATGCTTACTGCAATAATAGTTTCCTGTTCGCACTTTCAAAAAGCACCTTCAGATTTTACGTTTATTCTTTTTAGTCCTTCCCTTACTTTTACCTCACCAATCAAACTGGTCCTCCGGACCCATGGAGGTTGAAATAATTACATCAAACATTTGGAGTCCTATTCCAGCCTAGTCCAGACACATTATGCTTCGAAACAGTGACCATGTGTACAGAAAGCTGACATCTTCCAGACAGCAAACAGACACGAGGACACAGAGACGCAAGGATGCAGGGGATGCTTTCGCTGGTACCCATGGGATGAGAGTGGCAAGCAAACCTCGCAATTTACACAACAGATTATTCTCTCCAGCTAGCGAGATGTAAACCTATGAGAGGGTAATCTTTCTAACTCACAACAAACTGACTTTATAGCCTCAGACTTTTATTTACAGGTTTTCAGATGGGCTACTACACCCCCCAAAACATCCACACCCCCAGTGATACCCTCAAAATGCGTAAGAGTGACTGCTGACCTTCTCTAGCAGCAAGCGAAGCTCTAAGTTTGTGGCAGGAGCAAATGAGCACACAGAGACATCAGGCTCCTCCGAATTGCACTGGGAAAGTCCATCTCGACTAAATCACACTAGAAGCAGATGTATCACTCTGCTACTCAGGACACTTAATTCAACTTTGATGACTTAAGAGGTGCAAAAACTGAGCAGTAAACCAATTTTCACCCAGTTTTACATCCATAATGACCACTAGAGGAAAATATGCCGATTAATCCCTACATAGCAGAATGTATTTCATTTGCTCTTATATTTCAACATATTAATGTCAGATTTTTATGTTATTGGAATTCAATGAAGCACTCATGCAAAATGATGTCTTTCAGTCATTCTGCTTTGTAATCTGTAAAAAAAATAGACAATTCACTTCACTCTGCACTCATTTTCAAAGCCACGCCTCTCTTCCACACTAAGTAGGCATAAGGTTAATCTATTATGCTCATGCATTTACATAAAGTAATTAAACACCTCAGTGAATTAGATGGTAGCCAGTCACACAGAAAAGGGAGAGATCATTTCACATGTGTGCATCTACAGCACCCGGGAATGTTGTTTACATACATGCACATTCCTGACAGGATCCGGCACAGGTGCCACTAAGAGAGGATCTATGGTTCAATTGGCAGGGAGTTGTCAGTGGCTGCAGCCGATTCTTATTTACCTACAATCAGAAGTGAACAGTTTGGGTCCAGAAAGTAAAAATTCAGGGCAAGATTTAGCTTCAACCAATCAGTTGAGTACTCTGTGACTGTCGCTCTTCATACTCAACTGATTGGCTGAAACAAAATCTTGGTCTGGATTTTTTTTTTCTGGACGTGAACTTTCCACCTCTGCCTACAATATATCCGCTGTGTATTTGTTTCATTTGCAAGTGCACTATGGACAGCAGTGCTGCGATGACAATGTCACTAATAGATCCTGCACAAGCTTCCTTCATCCATTACCATTGCATTTATTTGGCAGATTTTGTCCAAAGTGATGCACAAGTAAGGATCCACCTGGAGCAGTTATGCTTAAGGGTCTTGCTCAATGCCCTAATTGTGACATGATTATTACAGATTATACAACAGGACGTGAACCAGCAACCTTCAAATCGTAACCCACAGAGCCACACAGCAGCCATCTCCACTCAGGGATGAAAACTCATCAGCCCTCGGCGTAAAGCTAAGCGGACGCACTCTGTGTGTTATCAGGATTACCGGAGGAGCCTACACCCCTTCCTGCAGCTTCGTGTCTGCCTGAAATTTCCTGAAGCCTAGGGATACCGTCTTTGGTGAAACGAAAAAGAGGACATGTCCAGGGATCAGAATATTAATGAATTTTTGCGTTCACTAACCAATCAGATAGTGCTTCTCTCATGTATTGTAATGAGTTTCCCATTCATTGGCCAACCAGGTAACGCTGCTGAATATTACAGAGTTTTCCCTAAACAACCTGTAAAACAAAAATCCGTGTCCGGGGACAAAGTTAACTCTCATTGTATAATCTACAAACAAATTACACAGTCTTTTTCAAGCATTTTTACGAGCCATTTTCAGCAAAAGTTACAAATTGATAAGCTAAAGTTTATTTAAACTTCAAGCAAACAATGTCGTTCACTGTTTCTACGAAAACAAAAATAAAGTGTCAAAGTGCCAGTGTTTTCCGGAAATTGATGCCACTTGTGAGCAGTATGACACGTAGGGATGCGCATATCGTTTATCGAGCCTTGCAATCACTGTGTGATGATACTGAGTGGCTGCCGTATATTGAAAATTGGTGCCTTTTCCTTCACTTGTTACTGTGACTTGCAACACTGGGTCATACAGGTTGCAGAGCTAAACCTATACAAACCGCTGATTTTTAAAATATTGCCTGGACGCCCGGACCCAAAAAGAGGACATGTCCCAATCACAGACACAGGCTAACACCATCTCCATGCCTGCTGGAGTCGTAATTGTCATTGTAGTACCACACAGCGTCAATATATAGTGGATACGGGGAGTATTACATTTCACTTCTGTTGGACGACACAGTTCTCCATAAATATAAAGATCTCGAGAGCGATTGCACTTGTATTATGCTGTAATTTTATCCAATCGACAGCAGAGCTGCAGACTAATGACTGTGTATTTGATAGTCCCTTAAACACTGTCTAACATTCACGTCACGCGACCCCACAGCAACATCATAACACAGCAACGTGTCACATATGCTTTAGTTTTCATATTTCATAAACTCATTAATCAGGTTTCATTTTATCATGTCACCCACTGGACTGTTGCCACCGCTTTGATCTTTTAGGTCTCTTTTCACAGGATTCATCTCCTTGCGAGGCTTTGACGCGTCACACGTAACCTCAAATGATCTGACAAAAAAAACTGTGTCAGTCTAACATGTTATTTTCCCGATAAGGCCTTTCAGGAAGTGCTCTTACACACAGGCTAAGCTCCAGCAGGAGGCCTCCACATATTTGATTCGTGGATCTTGAGCACTTTAAAGGTGTTTCTGACGAAGGAGGCGTAATTAAGGATTTTGGTTGCATAGAAACGAGACCTACTGAGGTTATCTTATGGAGGGGGGGGGGCATGTTAAAATAAAACCAGTAAAACCATTAGAATTACAGCTGACTAAAAGTACTGAGGTACTACTTCATGTGGTCAATAATAAACTCAAGATTTACAATCTGACTGGAGTAATGACAAATTAAACTACGGACAAACGACAGCAACCATGTACCTTCAGAGTGTATTATTTTTCCTTTTATAATGATCAAATTAAATTAATAACGCACAAAAGAAGCCCACATTTCCTCCATGAATGTATACTGTCAGGCTAGTTAGAACACAGGCTGGTACGAGCCGCAGCGACATGCACGCGCAGCATTATGCCAAAGCAGTGCAGCCACATCCCCACTGCCCCCCCGCGCAGCGGCGCCTTCCTGCCTGTGGGCTGTGGCTCTCACTCCTGGGAGAAGGCCTCCCTTATTAGTGACTTCACTCCGTCTTCTTCCATTAGATGCATGCCTTGACCTATTTAATAAACCAATCAAGTTGTTCCTGCCATTTGAACAAAAAAAAAACCCTCCATCAGCAAAATGGTACCATTGTCACATACAGCAGATGGTAACCTAAGAAGCGAGGCGCGAAGAAGCCACACCCAGATAAATGGTGATTGTTTTGCAGCGTCCGCATGTACCGGTCCTCACAGGATCAACCCTGCGTACTGAGCCAAAGCAGACTGCCCTAATCAGCACGCTGCTACTTATCTACTATCAGGATATCTGGTGGACTGTTGCAGGCAGCACAGCGCACATGGGGCACCCAGAATGCCAGCATGATCATCTGTAAAGCATGAAGTCAGATCTGGATGTCATGTATGGAGATGCTGCATCAATAGCATTGCAGCTCGGCAGGTGGACATGAGACCAGACATCAGCAGTCAGCACTTACATCTGAGGGAACCGCCCGCTACAGCTCACAAGCGTGCAGTACGTGGCGTGCGCCGCGAGAACACTACCCCCCACTCCGACTCCAGCTGTACGTGACGCCCCGCTGTAAACGTGTGAACACGCTGGGTGGTATATGCTTGTGCTTCTGCGAGCTCCAAATTTGGAATCAGTTTTCACATCTCCTGGCTGCAGCATATATGAAGGGAGGGTGTGTTCATATGGACTCAGAGGTGCCGGCCTGTTAATTAGCTGAGTCAATACGGGTACCTCTTTTTCAGCCGCGTTAACCTTTGAGGAGAGCTGGCCAGTGATTGCCCTTTAAGACAGTTTCCAGGAGTTTCCCGTGGACCTACACTGCACGGCCAGCTGCACCGAGGCGTTGGTCATCCCCACCACGTTCTCCGCGATGCACGTCAGCATGAAACTGTTGTCATCCCGGCTGACATTCACCAGAGTCAGGTTGATGGAGTGCACGTTGGGCAAATAGACGAACGACTGCAGAGACAGGGAAGCAGGATCACAGGTTAGCGGCCAATCAGGCAGCCAGAACATTTGCATGCAAATATTTACATTTATCACACAAACGAACCTTCTGCATCATCCTAGTCCATTGAGAATGCACATTAGGTACATTAGATTCATCCATACAGAGCCGGGGTCGGCTTCAGACATAGTACTGGATCACAGACCCCCTGGTGCAGACTCACCTGATGTGTGTTTATGGAGTGCAGCTCCCTGACCATCCAGTCCACCTCTGGCAGAGGTGCACCCGAGCCATTACAGGTGAATGTCACGTTGTCCCCCTCAATCACAGTCAGGTTGCTGTGAGTCATGCTAATTTCAGGCAAGTCTGGGTGGAAACATCAAGCGAGAGAAGGGCAGATCTCAGGACCTGAGTAAGGTGGAGCAGGCAGACCATGGCGGCAGCGGTGGCCTCCTACCACACTGGGAGATGTTCATGAGCTGCAGAGGGGTCTTCGAGCCACCGCTGTTGCAGTAGAGGTGCTGATTCTGCAAGCCGGCCTCCCCCCTCTGTTGCCACAGCTGGATCCAGCGGATGGTGCAGCCACAGTCAAACACCACCTCCTCCAGTCGCCTGGTGCACAAAACACCAGAATGCTTTAACAAAACGGGCCTGTTGTCATGCGAAGCGCCCCCAGCATCGCCCTCTTTTTGCCCGGAGCCCTGTGGGCATCGCCCTCTTTGTGCCCATACCCCCATGGGCATCGCCCTCTTTGTGCCCGGAGCCCTGTGGGCATCACCCTCATTGCGCCCGGAGCCCTGTGAGCATCGTCCTGTCATGCCTGGATTTGCCCTCATCATGCCCTGAACCCCATGGACACCACCCTCATTATACCCATGGTGTTGCCCTGCCCACACTGACAAGCCTGTACTGAGTGGATGGAAGGAGAGAGGGATGGATGGATGGATGGATGGATGGATGGATGGATGGATGGAGCAATGGTCAAAGGTGAAAGATTTGATCAGGCAGCAGAACCTGGTTGGTTAGTAAGAGGAAACGCAGGAATCTGGCTACACACGGTGTATGGCAAACGGCCTCCAGAATGACATGTGGGAGGGGCCACAGCCACCTCGATATCCCCTCCAGACCAAGATCCACACCTTCATCTACATGTGTGGTAGAGTCTGAGCAACCAATGTGTGAGTTAAAGGGATCGGGGCTTGGTCGGCCCAGACACTCCATAACATGAACAGATGAATGAATTAACTAGTAAATTAATAACTAAATCAATAACATATCTATTGAAATGAGTGTCATTGTTTAAACACAAATCTGGCTGTATTGCAATAAGCCTAAAATGCAGATGAGCCACATATGTCATGGAATATGTGCGGGCAGGCTGCTGCAGAAGGGGTCCCGTCCCTTTAAGGCTGAATTTGCATGGGGTTAGGAATGCAGCAGTGTGACCAGGGAGCACTCGGTCAGAAGCGAAGGGCCGCCCTCTGCTGAGCCTCAGCCGCGCTTTATGCCAGTAAATGGCTTATGCTCCATGCCAGACGGGCGTCCTGTGGAGTAATAGAGCACATTACCAGACAAACAACTGAACAAGCCCGTTTGGAAACGTGAAGGATACTGTTAAGTTCAGGTGCTGGCCCTTCCCACAGTCCTGGGGGCTTTTTTCATTTGTCTGCTATCGCGCTGCATTGTACAGTGAATCGTTTTCAGATGCCGTTCTGATAACAGGCAGTGGGGGGTGGGGGGGGGGGGATTAGTCATCACCACTAATCTGACAGACAGACTCCCATTTTCACACTCTGATGTTTTTATTGTCCACTATATAAGCTTGGCTCCATCTCCACCTGGCCCACGCCGGGAAATCAATCAGAACGTTCCATTCCCATTCCAAGCTCAGGACAAACAGAAGAACACAGAGCTTTCAGGATGGAGGGACTATTTCCGGAGCCTGGGGGGGCTGGGCAGACAGCACATGGGTGACTGCCCGCACTAATGATCCCAGAGAGAGGGCTGGGCCAAGCTGAATCTCAGGGGCCAGCATCACCAGGAAAAGTCCCCCCAAGGAAACGATGCTTCACGGCGCTGGGTTCCACCCTGGTGTTCCACAAGTAGGAAAGACTGCTTACTGATCTGTTCATTCGTCAGGGAACCGGTGGCCTTCCCCGTCTGCAAGACTCAGCCAAAGATACAGACAATGAATCCATAAGGAATCGGCTCCACAGCAAAGGAGAGACTGGGATTAGGCAGGCTTTGCATGTGTAGGGGAAGACAGCCACCCTGCTTCTGTCCTGTTACCCACACCTCCTTCAGAACATGGACATCCACAGAGAGGGAAAGCAAATCCAGATAAACACGAGAGGGAAACCAGAACAGTCAAAGGGATTTGAAAACATGGATACCTGTGTCAAACACAGCAGGCTCAATGTAAATCGGAGGTAAAACTGTCATCTGGAAAGATGACGACAGCCCGTGTTGTGAACATAAGAAGAAACATGCAGAATATACATATTACATCCTTTACCTGGAAAACTATAACCAATATATGTTCGAATCTGTTTATTTAGCAGAGGTGCATATCTGGAGGGTGGAAAAGGCATCCCAAGAACTTCAAACATGGGACCTTTTTGAAGGCTTCAGACAGCAACCATGTCCTGATGTGAGGGATGTGAGCAGACGTGCTCTAATAGCAGCATGTAAGGAGGGGCGGGGCCATGCCACACCACGGCCTGTGTCATCTTGACGGCCAGGAGGTCGCAGTGATTCAGAGAAGCTGGAAGGTAGCTACCGTGCTCTGCTCTCTTTGAGCAATGAGCTGATGAGCGTCCTGGCTGGGCCAGGTAGGCCGGGGCACGCGAGCTGCCTGAAGGGTACAGGCCGGCCCAAACGGGCCACAGGGATGGCAATAAAGACTCCATGTGGGAGGCAGAGGGCTGACCTTCATGACCTTCCCCAGGATGGCATCAGTGGCCAGAGCTTGTGCCCATTCTTGGTGGGGAACCAAGCAGAACACCTAAGGAACACCGCAGGTGGGGCAGGGGGGACAATGGCTGGCAGGACAGGACACAGTTTTACATGTATAAAACTCAAAGGAGACTGAAAAACCAATGCACTGGCAGACATGCGCTTCAGTATATGAACTCTATGCTGAGGAGAGAAGCGGACTGACAGTGAAAGTGCCCTGACCCTGGGGGTTGCACTGCCCCAAGCCTACATCCTAACTCTAATCCCCAGCCTTAAACCGGACCACCCTCTCACCTGTGCTTGTCAGCTGTATCCTGCGTAATCTTGGATTCCTCCGTCTTGCATTTCTTGTCCCAATGTGCAGCCGACACAGTATTTCTGTGTGTTACTCATGTCTGTGTGCTAATTTGCTTTTTGATTGAGTTGTAATCATGAGCCGTGTTCTGCTCATAAAAGGCAATTAAACTAGACCAATTGTTTGAAAAAGCAGGATCCTCATAAGTATGTAAATGAATACTGCTCCAAATATTCATAAACCCCCAAAAATAAAGCACATTTGTTTGACTCACTGTAAGGAAACTCTTCATTAATGAGGCAACCTCATCGAAGATGCCTGTTCCCCTCCCCACTACACGCACCTCCTATGTAGCCCGAGTCCCTGGTTCTAATGGCCCCTGTTGAGCAAGTCTGTTACATTTCCCTTAGTTTGATCCGATTTACTTTTCAGCTCATCTCACGTATGGAGAAAGCCTCCCCTTGTGAGGGACGCCAGGGCAGGGTCTGGCCACCGGGGCAGGTAGGACATGGCAGTAACAGTTCCCATGAGCCCCTCATTAACAGCACCTCACACACACACATCAAGTTTGAAAGCAGTCGGTTTTGTTTGATGAGTGAATGCAGTGTCAAACTCATTAACAAATGATTCATATGAAACAATCGGTTTGACTGGGTCATACTGTGACCTCACACCTGCAGAGCTGGGGGTTCGAATGTAGCCCTCGGGGGGAAGGTCGCACGGTCTCCCTGTGCTGTGTGGCTCTCCTCCAGGTGTTTTAAGAGCCACTAAGACAGCTGTTTAGCAGATAACAAGGCTGGAGATCAGAACTGCTGACCAGTGCCTGACCTCAGCTATTCTAGTCCCCATGACTGCTTCAGAATCGACACCCAGAATCCCGAGTTGATTCCCAGCCCCGCCGAAGCCCATTTTGGCTACACCGTGCAGCAACACGAGGACAGTAGTGGTAAGAGCGCCCCCGCATGGCAGTAGCGAACCAGCCCTTTTTCAGGGCCCTTTCCCATGGACGGGACTGCGCTGACCATACGCTCGTCCTACTGCACATGTGCATTTATTTGGCAGATGCTTAATATGTGTGTTTGTGTGTGTGTGCATGCCCTGCTCCCAGAAGGCAGTATCCCATCCTGAGTGTGCCCTGGGATAAGCTTCTGACCCAATACCGGAGAAGCGGCTGTACAGAACGGGTGGATGATCGTGAGCAGGAGGGCTGCATGTTGGCTTGGTATGCAGATCTCCAGAGCCTATGTCTTTTACAGCTGATCCTTGAACCCGCTCGCGAGTGATGAATGATTTAATTTCATGTTTCCATTGATGCACATCATTGTTCTAGGCCTGTAATTAAGAAGCTTATCAATTCAGATTCCATTCTGTGACTAATGACTTTAACTTGCAAGGCTCTGGTATCTCCCCTGCATCTCATTACCCTGCCTCTGTAATGGATCCTATTTGCCCCCCCCCCCCCCCACCCCCCACCCCTCGGCCTCAGTACTCGCTTTTTCTGCTCAGACTCCTGACGTTACTTCCCATTCCACCTGTTTTTATTGGTTGTTCCAGTCTCAGGCATGTCACCTCCTCTCTGCTCGCAAACGTAATAAACTCGAGACGAGCAGTTAAGTTATATAATTAATATGGGAAGCACAGCGTTTAGCCTTGTCCCAGCATCTGCTGAGTGGATGGAAATCGATCTGGGTCTGAATTTCCTCCACCCTCCAGCATCTTCAGCCCATGTTCCTGCAAGCGCAGCACCCCGCATATTCTCCTGCTAACCAAGTGAAATCGAGTCAGTGCTCTGACCATTCTCCCAGCACCAGTCTTGACTGATCTCATGGTGAGCTCATTCCGGAGTTTACATAGCAGAATAGGTGACGAAACAAAGGCAATTAATACCCTTATGAGTTATGACATTATGACCACCCTCATGTGAAGTCTGTATGGGGTTACATAGTCGTGGCTTGGACTTGTCAGTCCAATGCACTGCCCAGATGCTGGCGGTACCAATGACGCCGCAGAAAATGGTATTCATCGGACCAGGCGCCCTTTTATCATGGCTCCAAGGTCCAGGGCCGAAGCTTGGGGTCAGCATGGGCGCTCTGAATGGACTGCAGCTCCGTAGCCCCATACGCAGCAGGGCTCGATTACAACATGCGCCGTGACACATCACTCCTGTTATCACCATCAAAATGATCTACCATTGTGCCACAGAGGTCCTTGCATTGGCTTGTAGCAGATAGGACAGCCTTCAATCACATCCTGTATCAAAAACTCCTGGCTACCCAACACTCTGTCGGCGGTTCATGGTTTTTCCCTCCGCAGACCACTCTCAATAGGCACCCACCGTGGCAGACAGGGAGCTCTCCAGGAGTCTTGCTCTGGCCCATGTCAAAGTCACTCAGATCTTCATTCCCGCCCATTTATTCTGCCTTCAACATGTCATCTACAAGTACCGTATGGTAACCATATGGGGTTGGTCATACCGTTTTGGCTCACTGGTTTGTGTGAAGTGAGGAGCATGTCAGTTCCTGTGCCTCTGTGGTGAGTGACCTCATATCGCATCCTTCCTGAGAGGCTAAAGCTGATTGTCCGTTTACAGTCCTCTGTTCAGATATCCTGCACAGATCAGCTGCAGGGCACTCTGTGCATCACCGAGCCCAGTCCCAGGGCCGCACATCCGGCTGACCAGACATCGTAAGTGCCGTGCCCGTGTTTATAACACGCCATTTGGTATCAGTCCACCCGACTCACACTACAGTATGACAAAAACAAGACCCGCTCACTCCATATGAAGGCATAACCTTTTCATTGCAAGCATATTTATCTCACTAAGAGAGGCTAAATATTGCTTATTATGCAAACAAACAAGTTAGAAAAAAGCTCCCAGAAAGCAAGCGATGATTCATCCTCTTCATAAGTTGAGCACTAACTAGCAGCTTGTAAAATGAGGTAGACTGAAAATCCCGAAAATGACAATGGTAAGAGTCTCACAGCAGCTGCCGTGAGGCAGCAGAGGGTCGACGCTCCTGCGGCGGAATCCACATGAACTGAAAAACGTCTCCGAACTGCCAGTAGTTGGAAAATCAGTGCTATTCACTTTCCAGATTCGCTCCTTATTCCAGCGCCAGCAAGGGGCTTTAAAGAGGTGAGGTCAGCCTCTATAAGGCTTGGCATTAAAGTGCTTCTTTAATGAATTCGGCACAAGCAACGGCCCTCATGACGTCTCATTTGGGCACAGGCTGGGCTGACAGCACCTCCTCAAAGCACAGGAGCAAATCAGCTGAAGCCATTTTCCCCTCACCTCAGCCTCCTTGTTTATGCACACAGCTGTTCATATAATAGTTTATACAAATAGCCGTGCTAATTATCTGTCTTAATATAGCACTGGGGCCACGCACCTCTGCTATCACACTCTTCTCGCTAAGAGGCGGTTGACTTATTTTTAAGCTTGATCTTCCCAGTTGTGAGACATTTTTGCAGAAATTTCTCCTGCCGTGAGGGAGATACTAGAGCGGCAGTATTACAGGCGTAATGTCTCTGTCAACAGGAATCCATTTAGCAGCATCTCCAGACTCACGTCATGTCGCATAACATTACCTTAAGATCATATTCAGGAATGAGCAGATGAACAAGGCGGCTGCAGGTGGAGATTCAGGGGAGCTTCAGAGAGACACGACAGTGATCTACAGGCGCCACGATGTTACGGTTCAATAAACAATGTTATTCACAGACAGTCGTCATGATTCTGGGTGAGGCGCGTAGAAACCAGAGATGATGCTGTCACCGGCGGGGGCAAAATGAAAATCAATTGTAATACATCTTCAATTGACTGGGCCGCTTGCAGACGTACACAGACCCACAAAAGTCTACTCACTCACGCAAACATATACATATATATATATATATATATATATATATATATATATATATATATATATATATATCTAGACCCCCGCAAGTCTACAAACTCACACAGACACATTAATTCACACATATACACACATACAAACCTATGAAAAATCATGCACACCTAGACTAACACAGAACTGAAAGACAAAGACAAACATATTTACATGACTTGCACAGTTCCATAAGTCTACACACATACGCATGCAGACAAACACGTTCCCACAGAAACACACACACACACACAGGTTTGTAAATATACCTTTGTGGGGACTCTCCATTTATTTCTATGGGGAAACTCTAATCACAACAGGATGACCTTAACCCCCACCCAGCCCTAACCGTAACCATAAGTAACCAAACAAAATACAAGACTTGAAAAATTGTCCCCAAAAAGTCAAAAAAACTATTTTTATTTCATTGGGGGGGGGGGGGACATTTAGCCCCCACATTGTAATATAACCCTAATCCACACACCCACCCACACACACACACAGTGTGTTTCCAGGGACGTCTCTACGCGTGTCAGTCTCCCTATCGATCTTCACTTGAGTGCAGTGCATTCTGCACCACAGACACCAGATTAATGACTGACACCAAACAAGTTGTTTTACTCTCTTGTTCCTTAAAAAAAGCATTTCCCTTGTACTTGCAGGTCAGACGACAGATGGGAGCCCTCTGGCAGGTCCTGGATCAGCCCTGTTGGTACCGACCCAGTGGGACATGGCCATCCAGGGCAAGGCTTGGGGGGGGGTGGGGGGCAGTATGGCTGATAAATTCAGTTTCAAATTTGTTTCACTTAAATTTGCAGGTCTATTAGCATCTATTGCATGCAGTATGAATTTTCCGGAAAGCTCTTGTCAAGCTTTCCTCACAGTGTCCCCTGTCCTCATCCCGTCCCTCCAAGGTTTTCCAGTTCCCACCATGTTCCATTAACATCAGATGGGGAGGGCTCCCTTGCACCGGGTCACGCGATTACCTCCCATCACACCTCAAGCTGTCCTCCTCGTCAAAGAAACAAGGCAATGAAAGAAATGGAAAGGCTGTGCAATGCAATTAGCTAAGGCTGCGGGGGGGGTGGGGCCTCTGCTGTCAAACACGGGGCTTTCGGGCTCATCCTGGGTGGGGGAGGGACTACAAGAATCAGCTAAAGCATGCAAATTTCACTGTGCTCAAAATATGGCTGCCACGCATTCAGGACCACAAATGCGAGTATTGGAGAGTGGCAGGTCTGTACTTTCCATAACTTACAAACAGGAGGCCGTCTCTGGGGCCTGGCTGTCCAGTCACAGGCAACAGGAAAACAGCACACACAAAAGGTGCCTGTAATACCGGCCGCAACAAAACCGCCATGCTCACGTTATCCCGGGGTCTGCAAAGTCAATTATTTCTTGAAACATTAATCGCAGCGCCCAGGAAGCGTGCTTTGTCAGACTGGATTTCCATCATAAAGGAGGACGGATGACAAGGCGCCGGGCCAGCTTTGTTCCAAAAGGTCGTGCGTTCTTATTAGTAAAGCGAGAAGGCATTCATTTCTGCCAGTTTGATCTTCCTTTATCCATTAACGTATTCCTTGGGAGCGCTGGAGGGGGCCTGTCTGTTTCATAATCACGCGTTAAACTTGGTAAGCGGGCGCTAAGGGCCGCTCTGTGCGTGACTGGCACGTCTGGCATATCACACGGAGAAATGCCACAGATTTCTGTGTCCTAACAAGCCGCTGGCTTGCTGGCACCTCCTGTTTGTGGCCTGAATTGCTGTGCTTAAGGAAATGCTGCTCATTCACCTCTGATTTCCAGGTCTCTGATTTCATAGATTTTACCACTGAATTTTTATATTTTAGGTCTGATTTCAGAGATATTAGCCCTTGCTTCTGAAATGCTCCTTCACAAAAACACTGAATCTTACGTAACCATGATAGTTGACACCACAGACTTCCCCAGGAGAAGCCGTGTAAAGATGGATGGATGGATGGATGGATGGATGGAGGGAGGGAGGGAAAAGAAGATAAGAGCCACTTACACCTGTTCTTCAGTATGTGATCCTGAAGTGAACAGAATTATAACTGAGCATGTGACTGTTTTGCTGTGGGAGGTGGGTATCAGGCTCACTTACAGCAAAGGCCAGGCTCTGGATGTGATTTTTCCCTTCTAATAGAGGAGGCCCCAGAATACAGTTATCTTTTTATCACGGATTTCCAAACGTACTTGGGAGGGCTATGCTTTATCATGCCGGTGTTAATGACCCATTAAGGATAATGGGGTCCTGTGCCCCTCCAGGACAATATGAAAGCACACATTCCCGCTCCCTTCTTGGGATGGGACAACCCTATAAAGAGGATGACTCCTCTCCAAGGAGGTGTCCTGCTTCAGAGCTTAAAATAGCATATCTGAGGGAGCTGCAGGAGCAACAAGAGATGCTCTCGCTCCTCACGCTGCCAGTGGAATGAAGGAATCTCGCCCACGGTGAGGAGACTCGTCAACCAACAGCACAACGAAGGCCTGCAGAAAGTCCCGCCCAGGAGAAAGCGGAGCTAGACTCGAATGCCATATCTGGGTGATATAAGGTGGGTCGAGGTAGGAGTTGGGATCGGGAAGCAGGTCAATCCGTCTGCATTGCAGGACCCTCCAGCCCATGTACGTTAATCTTGTAAGGAGAGTGGAGAAATTACAGGGCCTTCCCACACCAGGCTCAAGAAAAGCTTTTCATTTGACCCTCGTCAGATTACAACGAATCGCAGTTATATGTGTAAAAACAATTTTGAGACAATAAATTAAGAGGCCTTTTAAGACCCAGGAGTGCCGGGTTGGAGCCAAACTTACAGCTCGAAGATCTGGAGGTTCTGGAAGAGCTGCCAGGAAAGCGTGGTGAGTGGGTTTTTCGACAGGTTTCTGCAAAGAGAAAGAGAGGGAGAAGAAATTAAATAGTCCAGGCCTCAGCCTGACAGGAGGACAATGTGGAAACCAGCAAGAACAAGTGCGGCTGCATAGCTGCAGGGGAGTGAAAGGGAGCACAAACTCAATAAGGAAACTCTGTAATCTTCATGACAAAACAAATTTAATACAAAGACCCAAAGCCTAAGGTCTTAAAAGCTGCTAAATTTAATACAAAGACAGACCTTTAGGGTCAGAAACCAAAACAACAGCTCAAGAGTGTCCATCACTCTTAAAGCAGATGCTAATCGCAATCAGCCCCTTCCAGAAGGAGAAGTCCATCCTCAGCTGCTTCTCGTGTTTTTGCCGCATCGGGGTGAGGTAGCCTGCATGGAGACGCAGTTTAGGGTAAGCACACTGAGAGCTTGCCATCACATGTGAGTGCGTCTCTGCCAAAGAGCGCATTACGCACACGGGGTCAGGGACCTGAGCTCGCCGGGGGCCGAAACATGAAACTGGGAGGCCGACCAACAGCACTCCTTATCGACATTTACTGAATACTTCAGATCACTTAATACCGCGACACCCAGTCCTGTTAGATCCTATCAGTGTCGCCTGACAGATAATCAATGGCTTCCATTATCTTTTATTATGCTTCATTCCGCCCTGGGGATGACTGACTTCTGGTGCCTAAGACCCACCCTGCTGTCGGCCGCGGTGCCAGGCCTGACCAGCACATACGCCGCCCTGGAACCCGAGCCTCTGAGGGTGCACTTAATAGTGCTGGGCTCCTGTGCTCGGGGCTCCGATTTCAGACTTGTAGACGAGGACAGAGATTAGGCAGATTATAGCTGAGTCTGCACAGGCAGCAGATGGACCTGCCTCACCTCCTCACCTCGCCAGGATGGCTATCACCTCTCACCGCACTGCTATTATCCATCATCGGGGCTGAGTGCCATGCACCCCAGGATCGCACCAAGACAGCGGCCGCATCCCTTGAGGCTGATACCCCTTAACCAGGCTACTTCAAGCGTCATCCCCATCCCTACACAGTCACCCCTTCAGCAGCTGCTCTAACGAAGGGCCTGAGTCGTAAGCCCCTGCCTCTGACACCCCTGCCCAAACACCCCTTTAGGGCTGGCCAAGCAGCGACCCTGTTACATCACCGTCAAGCCACCGGTCCCACAAAGGCCACCAGGATCACTGCAGTGAGCTATAAGAACGTTCAAGTCACAGAGATTCACTTACAGGCCTACGGAGATCTCTGGCCTTTTTTTTGGTCCATGCTGATTGGTCCGAGTATGGCCATTCCAGACTGAGCTTTGCCATCTAGCCCTTTGTTTACGCATGAGGTGGCAATGTGGGCATGGTGGGTCTGTTTTCATGGCAACCGAGGTCTGAGGTCACGTGAGCTTTAGTCTGTCCTGTGACATGGTTGCTGGCGGACGCATCGCTGTGGAGCTACAGCAAAGGTGATAGCACAGGAGAATGTGAGTCTCGCATAAGTCTACAAACCAGGCACACAAACTCAGCAGAGTGACAGACAGCAGTGCGGCAAACGAGATGCATTCGGGGGTATCCCTACCCCAGCTGGCAGTACCAACACACAAACAGCACTTCCAGCTGTAAATTTATTCTTCCAAGCTGTCCTAGAACTAATCCCATCACATCATAGAAAGTAGATCGGAGAGACACTCTGTTCATCAAAAGAAAGAAAAAATATATATATATTTTGAAATGGAAGTTTAATTTCTATGGAAAATCTTTCGCTATAGCTATACTAATTAACTAGGATCGCCTCACACCTATTGGACCAGGGTTTGAGGCTCAACTAGGCTGTTGAGTTTGCATGTTCTCCTCCTGTGACTCAGGTTTCCGCCACAGTCCAAAAACATGCTAATTGGAGTTACCAAATTACCCATAGGTGAGTGTGTGTGTGTGTGTGTGTGTGTGTGTGTGTGTGTGAGTGAATGGTGTTTGTACAGAAAATGGATGGATGGATGAATGGATAGGTGGATGGATGAATGAATGGGTGGATGGATGAATGGATGGGAGGGTGGATCGATGGATAGGTGGCTGGATGGTTAATTGAACCCTGTAATGTCTTCTGATCTGTGTCAGATAAACTAGCCTAGTGCTGTACAGCAGCAAGTGGTGAAGCCAGTAAAAAAAACACAAAAACAAACCTTCTGGTCAAACACTGAATTCTTAACAGAAGCGTAAACCATGCTCTCCTGATGAATGAGGGAATTAAAATAACAGAGCATTACTGGAAAGTCAGCTGGAATGGCACATCAGTTATACCAGCAGGAGGTACGAGGTGGCGGGGGGTGGGTGGGGGGGGACCTGGGTGGGAGGATGAGAGGATGGCAGGATAGAGAGGGGATGGGGGGTTGGGGAGGGGATGGCGGGGCATGGGGAGATGGTGAGGGGATGGTGGGGCATGGGGAGATGGTGAGGGGATGGGGAGATGGTAGGGGATGGCGGGGGATGGGGAGATGGCAGGGGATGGCGGGGGATGGGGAGATGGTGAGGGGATGGTGGGGCATGGGGAGATGGTGAGGGGATGGGGAGATGGCAGGGGATGGCGGGGGATGGGGAGATGGTGAGGGGATGGTGGGGCATGGGGAGATGGTGAGGGGATGGTGGGGCATGGGGAGATGGTGAGGGGATGGTGGGGCATGGGGAGATGGTGAGGGGATGGGGAGATGGTGAGGGGATGGGGAGATGGCAGGGGATGGCGGGGGATGGGGAGATGGTGAGGGGATGGCGGGGCATGGGGAGATGGTGAGGGGATGGTGGGGCATGGGGAGATGGTGAGGGGATGGTGGGGCATGGGGAGATGGTGAGGGGATGGTGGGGCATGGTGAGATGGTGAGGGGATGGTGGGGCATGGGGAGATGGTGAGGGGATGGTGGGGCATGGGGAGATGGTGAGGGGATGGTGGGGCATGGGGAGATGGTGAGGGGATGGTGGGGCATGGGGAGATGGTGAGGGGATGGTGGGGGATGGGGAGATGGTGAGGGGATGGTGGGGCATGGGGAGATGGTGAGGGGATGGTGGGGCATGGGGAGATGGTGAGGGGATGGGGAGATGGTGAGGGGATGGGGAGATGGCAGGGGATGGCGGGGGATGGGGAGATGGTGAGGGGATGGTGGGGCATGGGGAGATGGTGAGGGGATGGTGGGGCATGGTGAGATGGTGAGGGGATGGTGGGGCATGGGGAGATGGTGAGGGGATGGTGGGGCATGGGGAGATGGTGAGGGGATGGTGGGGCATGGGGAGATGGTGAGGGGATGGTGGGGCATGGGGAGATGGTGAGGGGATGGTGGGGCATGGGGAGATGGTGAGGGGATGGCGGGGGATGGGGAGATGGTGAGGGGATGGTGGGGCATGGGGAGATGGTGAGGGGATGGTGGGGCATGGGGAGATGGTGAGGGGATGGGGAGATGGTGAGGGGATGGGGAGATGGCAGGGGATGGCGGGGGATGGGGAGATGGTGAGGGGATGGTGGGGCATGGGGAGATGGTGAGGGGATGGTGGGGCATGGGGAGATGGTGAGGGGATGGGGAGATGGTGAGGGGATGGGGAGATGGCAGGGGATGGCGGGGGATGGGGAGATGGTGAGGGGATGGCGGGGCATGGGGAGATGGTGAGGGGATGGTGGGGCATGGGGAGATGGTGAGGGGATGGTGGGGCATGGGGAGATGGTGAGGGGATGGTGGGGCATGGTGAGATGGTGACAGGATGGGGAGATGGCAGGGGATGGCGGGGGATGGGAATATGGTGAGGGAAGGCGAGGGGAGTGACTGGGGGGAATGGAAGGGGATATGGGGGTGGTGGGAGGATGCGGCATTGCACGGACTTGCAGGAAGTGTCCTTTCCAAAGGTCACCCGCCGCCATCGCAGCTGGGAGAAATGTCAGCTAAAATTGGGACGAGGGTAAAAGGCGAGGCAAATAAATAAACAGGAAAAAAAGGAAAGCCATCCATCAAGCAAAAGAGTGGCCTTAAGACGAGGGGGCATGCCATTAATAAACAGAGAGGAGGAGAGGCAAGCAGGTGATAATCATGGAGAGCGGGGAGGCTTGCAGACGTCGCGTCATCCCGCCTCCAGTGAACTTTCACATCGCTTAGTTCTGTGCTCACTCTTCGTTTTAGGCAAACACAGAGACGGCTCCTCACTGTCCTGATCTGGTTCTGTCATATAAGACCCGCCAGTAAAATATTTATTAGTTGTGCCATCCCAAGTCAGTCTGAAAACCTCAGACCCTGTTTACAGCTTACAAGGACACCTACAGCATGGAGCTGCGTGAGGCTTTGCGGTTATGGGTAGATCGAAATGTATAAGGAACGTCGGAAGAAGACCAGAATATAAGCTACTGCAGAAGCTTGACGGAGGCTTGCGGGTGCAGACCTCTATCTGGAAAATGGGGGATAAGGGCCTGACTCAAGTGGCCAATGGTGAAATCATTCTTTTGGCAGAGGTATCTGAACCGATAACCTTGCGATTATAGGAACGGCACCCTAACCCACTGAGCCACGCAGCGCCCCTCCATGGATAATCTGTACATGGATATTGCACTTAATATTATTTAAATATTATTACTTGGACTTCACCCCATCTGCGTAAATGCAAGTTAAAAACTAAAAGGCTGACGGCTAAAGATGCAAACCAAGCATGGAGATTTCACCCACAGCCAGTGGTACGTGGGCTCACACCAATTGGAAAGCCCCGGCCCGCCCACTTGAGCCACGCTGGTACGATCCCATCCACTTGAGCCCCGCCCACCTGGGGCCTATCCACCCAAGCCCCGCCCACCTGGCCCCGCCTGCTGATGCCAATCCCTTAACGCCAGCATGTTTGCTCGTTGACAGCTTTCCCTGAGATGCATGCTGGCACGGACACGCAGTGAGCATTTGGCACCTCCGGGGGGATCATCCTTTGTATTGGAACGCCTGAAGCACGCTAATTTGTAATGACACAGTTGGCGCAGTGGCGTCGTCTGCGCAAATCTGAGCGGCAGACAGACCGCTGTGGGCCAAAGCCAAATGATGGCTCCGGGCCCCAGTAGCCATCCGCAACAGAGCAGCACCGTCGACCCCAACGGCCCCCACACATGGGTGCATCATGAGGGCCTCGCGGAGCACAAGCCCCTCCCGCAGTCCCTCGCCTCGTCTCCTAAGGGGTAATGCTGCTCGTCAGTGAACGGCGGTAGGGGTCACTCTTCGCTAAGACTTGGAAGACTCAAACTCAGGCGTCCAAATGCATAGTCAGCGGGATCTGGATGAACAGGTCTAATCTGATCCGCAGGTCAAAACCAGCTCCACGGTGCAGCAGGGGGCAGAGTCTTTAGAGCACAGAGGCCCTGAAATAACCCTCAGACTGATCAGGGGACATGCAAGATCTGATTGGGTGTGGCTGGATGGAGTTCTGATTGGCTGCTGACAGAAAATTCACACAGGCCTCAGTTTGGTCCCCATGTCACATGTACCAGGTGGTGGCCTGGTAAGAGGTACAGACCAGCTTAAGCTTCATAAGCAGCAGCACTGTCGAATCCTTAAGCACATAACCTGGACTGGCCCGGGAAAATATTTACACAGCAAATGGATCAAACAGTAAAGCACTTTAGGAAACCATGTGACAGCGATACGCCACTATTCATTCCAAAAACAGACATTCCCAAACAAACTCATGGCATTTTTTTTCTTGAAACGTTGCACTAAGCAGATGAGAATGACACCTAACAATATTCAGGGGCCCCATAAGGAGGAAATTAGGACAATTCCAAGGCCCCCTGAATGACAAGGGCCCTAAAAACTTGGACTGGATTGGTTTGAACTGAAGGTCACCCTATATATAGCCTGGCCGCCTCCTCATTCCCCAGGGCCTAGGGGAGTAAATCAGGCCGGCAGGCCGCCTCCTCATTCCCCAGGGCCTAGGGGAGTAAATCAGGCCGGCAGGCCGCCTCCTCATTCCCCAGGGCCTAGGGGAGTAAATCAGGCCGGCAGGCCGCCTCCTCATTCCCCAGGGTCTAGGGGAGTAAATTGGGCCGGCAGGCCGCCTCCTCATTCCCCAGGGCCTAGGGGAGTAAATGAGCCCGGCAGGCCGCCTCCTCATTCCCCAGGGCCTAGGGGAGTAAATGAGCCCGGCAGGCCGCCTCCTCATTCCCCAGGGCCTAGGGGAGTAAATGAGCCCGGCATGCCGCCTCCTCATTCCCTAGGGCCTGGCGAAGTAAATCAGTCCGGCAGGCCACCTTATCACAGTGTTTGTTTATAGGTAGTGCCTCACTTTCTTCTACGGTCTTTCTCGACGTTGCTGTGTTCCCGGCACGCCTGTCAGTTACTGTTCAGGGTGCACATTACAGAGATGCTTCCTCAGAGCCTGAACAAGACATCAGAGTGTGGAAGTAAACTTGGACATTGGTCCGACTTTTATTCTAAGTGTTATATTTAAAATTTTTCTACCACAAGAGCATACACCGGCCTCCTTAGCACGTGGGAGTTCTGTATTGGGATGTCAGCACTTTCACTTGCAGGACAGAAGTCAACAGCGGTCAAGAAAATGGCAGGTCCCACCTAAATGGAGGGAACATTAGCACGAATGTGGCATGGCCTGAAAATGTGCCACTAATGGAGTGCTGGCTAGGCAGCCAAAGTCACTCAGCTGAGGCTCAGGGTGACACTTAGGGTAATGGTTAGGCTTGGTTCTCCCCATGTCGCGTAGGGTCCCTTTGGGTACTCTACTGCCCACAGTATACAAACACACAGTGTGAATTAGTGACTTTAAATTGACAGTAGTGTGTCAATGTGTGACTGTGTACATTACAATTGACTAGCACCCCATTCAGGCTGCCTTGGGTTCTGTGCTACCTGGGTTAGGCTCCAGGCCCCCTGATGGATAAAGTGGTCGAAAAGCAGATGATAAGCAGGTGGCAAAAACAAGAGGATCCACTTTAGCTGAGTAGGTAGGGCCTTTGGGATGGATGGATGGATGGATGGATGGATGGATGGATGGATGGATGCTCGCTCATTTCCGGTTCAGTTCCTGTGACAAACACTTCTTTCTTCCTCCCCAACCCAACTTCAGCCTTTCCTGCCCAAATAGTGTTAGAATTTTCATAAGAAGAACAACAAAAAGGTCCCATTATCATCCAAAATATTTGTGTCTAACTCCACACAAACGAGGGTAAAACTGAACCTGACTTCCAGGACCAGCTCGGGACATCTGAGAAATTTTAATATCAATGAGACTTGATGTCGAAGTTTTTAGTATCTTACAGCATCTAATCTAGTAATTAAATCTACACACAAAACTTCGAACATACATTTTGAATAGGAAATGGGCCTGTTCCTAGAAGCGAGTAAACGCGGGTGGTGCACCAAGCAACCAAGGTGTTTAAATGGATGATTCCCTGTGAGCAGTTAGGCAATAATGTTAGCATGTGGGCAGTACAGGGACTGCGCTTAAGCCAGCAGCAGCGTGCGGCCCGGTCCCTCTGAGACACACTGGGTGTGGCTTCCAGCCCGGCCTCTGCTCTGCACTTCGTACGATCATCTGGGTCCTGAGAACAGCAGCTCCAAAGGTGGCTGATCTCCCATCTGACAGTGTGTTTCTGTGTGTGCCTGTGTATATGGGAATGCCAAATGCGCCCCTCCTCGCCCACCCCCACCCTATCAGACTGCCTTGGGACACATGCCCCACCCCCCACCATGAAAATGCAGAGAAGGACAATGTTCCACCCAGTCCAAAACACCCCCCTCCCCCAGCCCACAGGGCAGTGCTGGGAGATGAAGGGGCAGCTGCCCGGTCTGATGTGGCCGCTCCCTGTGCTTCGCCGTCCCACGCATCCCCCCTCCCTCCAGAGAGAGGGTGCCCCTCGCTGGGTGGCCTCGCCGTGCCCCCAGGACACCGCACTGAAGGTCACCTCATGGGCAGGACACCCCCTCACCCAAACACAATGGCTCCTTGATTTCTCCTTGCATGGAAAATCTCTGGAGACAGATGGTACCGACTGCCCTTCCAGGCCGCTCCGTACCCCCCCCCCCCCCGCCTCCCACACCAGTTCCCACCCTCCCTCAAGCTCTCTCTCTCTCTCTCTGTCTCCCTCCCTCTCCCTCGCACCTTGCCTCTCCTCCTCCCCTCACTCCCTCTACCTTCTCTCTCCTGCTCTCTCTCATACCTTCCCTCTCTCTGCCTCACTCCCTACCCTTCCTCCCCAATGATGGGCATTATTTATAGGGAATTCGCATTAGCACTCCCCCACCCCCCTTCATTATTCCTACAGTCACCCCGATGTGGCTCGGAGGATAAACAATAGCGCATACCCGGCTCCGCTTGTCCGGCTCCGGAACCTGCCGCGCTCTGCTGGCTAATTGTCTCATTAACAATCCCAGCCACCGCTTCTGCTTATGGAGACAGATTTATTCTCCAGGAGCAAAAAAAAAACACCAAAAAAAAATCCATCCCCCATTTCAAGTACAATGGTCGTATGAATTTTAATACCCTGTAATGTCGCCTCTGTAGCATGACAGTGAGCTAAAAGGTCTAAAGCGAAGCAAGCCGATTGTGTCTCAATTAACAGCATGTCTGTATTCACAGAGGACTGGTCAAATGGACCTTCTGGGGACCCGCCTTACCGAGGAACACGGGCGATGCTGGGAGGCCTGGGACGTTCAGATGGCCCTTAGCTGTCTGTCCCTGGCACAGGGTTTCAAATGGGGCAGAGACTTACAGACTTACGCCATTAAAAATGGCGGAAGACGTTAGCAGAATGGGGGGGGCATAGGGTCCCGGATGTGGGCACTCGGGGTCAGCCGTTTGGATGACACCAAACACAGCTGCTGCATCTCCAGAGGGGCACATGCTGCACCCAAAGGGCGCTCAACATGCAAAATCCACACATCAAAAGGAGGCTTAAAGGGGCAACCCTTACAATTCCTGCTGCATCTCTATGGCCCAGACTGAGGGTGACAGAAATCGAAGGGCTGATGAGGGAGTCACAAGAAATGGCCAGATCAGTCATGTGACACTTTACACATTTCCTACTTTATAATATCACTGGCAAGTAAAATGGGAAATGTAGTCAGGTTTATATCCAGGCTGTAATGGCAAATTGCTTTAGGAAATCCTTCCCCCCCACTGTCCACCTGAACAACAGCAGGGAGAATGACAGTTACATCCAGGACAACCAGAGGATGGACCCGCTGTTACAAGACAGGCCAATGGGAACAAAGATTCCGTAATTTCGGTCCTGGAGAGCCAGTCTGAAACACAGTTTACAGACTTGCCTGCTCAGACACACCTTATTCGACTCACTAGCCAATTACCAGGTTTATTAGGTGTCTCTGAGCAGAGAAATCTGCAAATTGTGTGGCAGACTGGCCCTCCAGGACCGGATTTGGGGAACCCTGTCCTGTATAATGCCAAGCTCCTGTTCTGACTGTCAGAACTGCATCCTGGCTCCATCCTCCTCCCCAGCAGCCTGAAATCATGGTGAGACGGAGCACGTCGTACAGGTGGCAGCCCCGCAGCCCCGCAGCCCCGCAGCCCCACAGACCCGCAGCCTCTGCCGCTTTCTGCCGTGTGCCCTTCACTGGTTAGGGTGCTCAGTTGCCATGCGACAGGCTCCAGCGGAATCCATGTTGGCCAATGAAACATGTTTAATTGCAGCTTAATCAAATCATTGAAGTGGCAAATTCATCAGCAGAAAACAAAAATACAGTCTCCGTCTCTGCTTGGATTTGTGCCAACGCTGGATGCCAGATTGCGGGACGGAGCGGGACGCGGAGATCCTGCATTGTTTCAGAGCACGGACTGCTAGGAACGGGGCTAAATCTCGATTTATGCAAACTGGAGCTTATTAATCTTGCTCTGGGTGCAGGGACATGCGTAATTAATGCTCATTGGGGGCTAATGCCCCCAATGTAGCCTAAACAGAAAAAAATTCAAACAAAAACAGTAAGAGGGGGTGCTGAAATGATGCAGGTGGAATCAAGCCCTCTCTAGCAACCTCTGGGTGATGCGGCCATCTGTGATCACTGGAACTTCTAAAATATGGTTAGTGTAGTTTTTGGTGTATGTTTCCAGGATGCCACTTAGTTTTAGCCGTTTATTAAGAAACTTTGAGGAAGAGTTTGTAATAACATTTACAGTAGATCCGCCTTAGTGCCTTGGCAGCAATTGTTGATTTTTTGCCAGGATGAGCTACCAAGAGTCAAAATGTATTAATTAAAAACAATATATTTTGCAGTCTGTACCGAAATTTAGCTTTGAAGGACTGACTGTGAAGAGAAAAAAATACTGTAGCATTATACCAGCCCATTCCTAAATAGCCCCACCCTAAGAAGCCAATATGGGGCACCTGGTGATCATATGATGCAGGGAACCGAACGCATTAGGCCAGTGGTTCTCGGGACCCACTGCCCTGCTTGTTCTCCAGCTCTCCCTGCCCCACACACTGCTGATTACCTGGATCAGGTGTGTTTAGTCACTCAGAAGCTGAAAGACAGCTGGGACTTGTGTGTGGGGCAGGGATAGCAGGAAAACAAGCAGGGCAGTGGGGCCCGAGGACCGAGTTTGTGAACCACTGCATTAGAGGGAAGCTGCTGGATGGCTACTGCAAGAAGAAACCGGCAGTTAAATCCAACAGACAGGAGGTGCTAAAAGGCACCTAGATCCGACAAACTGAGAACCAAATGCATACTGCTCCTAAGGCCAAGTCCAACCCCATGAAACAAAAGATAATTTTGGTATTTTCTGTATTTTTTATTTTTTTTTTTTAATCCCAAAAGTCATGTATTTCTAATGTCATCACTGCAAACTACAAATGGGTTTTGTTTCAGTGCAGTTTTTTTCCTGGGTAATTTATTTTTTGACCATGACACATGGAAACCCTGTGATTTGAACAGTCCTGTAAGCTGTATCTCCATGCTGCACACAAACCCCGCCAGGGCAGCCTCCGGGGGGCGCTCTTCCCAACACCTGCTCATGCATCGACATCAGGTGCACACGAAAAACCACACACCTGCACCAACAAAGACCCACCCCACTCTTTGCTTGCCCATTACAGATCAGAGGTTTCTCTTTGTGAAACCTCCAGGAATGACTTATGAGCACGACTTCTTGATTCATACAAGGCATACTAATCGGTCTGACTGTAACTTAAGTGTCAGAACACATGTGTTACTACTAATATTTATAATGCTTACAGATAGGTCAGAGGCATATATTAATGTCTGTCCGCTGCCTAGAGCCTTTTGTTTCATGGGTTAGGCTCCACACTACCCTGTACTAGATGCAGGGATACGGATGACGGATGGATGGATTTCATTGATATATCCCAGAAAAGCATTTTCGATCCCGATTAGGTCCTGAAAGGTTAACCGTGAAAAGTGGATCCCAGAGGCCATGGACCACAGCGTCGATGTAGCTGGCCGGCTCGAGCGCACAGTCAGATATCCGGAAAGGGTCGCCTGTGCGTGGCTGTCCCTTCAAGGACACGCGGTGCTGATGAGCGTCCACGCCGAGCACCCAGGCTGGGAGCTTGGTAACTGGGTGCTGGCTGGAATTACCTACACAGACCCCATCGTTCCATATGAGTAGCCAATGAGAAACAGTCTAACACGATTACATGGCATCTCCGCTCACCACGGCGCGGCCCCGCCTTCCCCCTCCTATTTTTAGAGATTCAGGAATCATCTTTCTCTATTCCTATTAAAAACGACAGAATGAGCCGGCAAACCAGGGCGGAATAAGGAATTAAGGCATTTTGTAAATATCAGTGATGTATCGCTGTCCCCATTTAAATAAATTATACTGAGAGCACAGTGCTGAAGGAGGCGGACAATGAGCCGAGACCCCGGGATAGCGTGCATCTGCCAGACAACTTAATGCTTTATTTATAACCTTCTGTATTTTAAGGCCGCGTCTTTTCTGGAGAAATTCAGGCCGATACAAGTGCAGCGCATCTCGTGGGATCTGAACGAGCAAACTGGCGGTCAAACTGCCAGCCTCCGAAGCAGTGACCTGCATACAAAGCCTTCCTCGCAGCACTCTGATCGGGCCAGCGGGGGGGAGGGGTGGTTTCCGGTCTCTCTTTGCCTCCCTTATTATGACCCCCCCCCCCCCCTCCTCACCCCCGGCTCCCTGATTCAAATGCAAAGTAAGCTTCACTGGCCCCTGCTCCTTTAATTCGCATACACATAACAGTAAAAATAATGATGCAATTGATGGGTATTCTGCCCACAATATACAGTAATGTATGGATCATGTGGCTAGCATGCATTGGCTTGTCCTAAATGCATGATAAACAAGCAGACAGTCAGAAACAGAGAGCAGCAGAGGAAGGGAAATGGTTAACGGCCCAGCGCTCCCCCCGCTACCATTCCCTCTCCGCTGGCCCTTTAAATCCCCCATGTCCCCTGCACCTGCGAGCCACACGCTCAACAGGCTAATTAGCAAATAAAAAAGCCTTCCCACTTTCTGCATCGCTGCTTTTTTTGTGGAGGCAATGGTGCCGTTTCTTACGGGGAAATCGCTTTACATATGTGCTCTGAATATTTATTGGACGGGCGAGAAGCAGCACGGCGAGGATTAAGGGTGACATGCTGTACGATCTGGGTCCAGCAGCTACATAAACACAGCTTGTTTTCAACTCACTGGTGTTACAGCGTATGAAGCTACTAATAATGACATCTCATAAAGGAACTTTACCCAGAGCGGCAACGAAGGCACTCAAATTTACGCTGAGGCGTGACATTTTCAAGCGGGCTGCTTTTGTTCAACCCCCAAAAGATCCATATTTTCTGTTAAAAAAGCCCAGAACTGACAGTTTGCTAGCGGTTCCCTTGATTTTCGCTCCCCTGTACCTGAAATTCTCATCTCTGACTGATTGAATGCAAACGAAAGGCAGGCATTGCCTTTGAGCTTGAATCGGTATGGGTGATGTCCGAGTCGCTGTTTCTCTCCCAAAAGATGATATAAAAAAACATCCAAGACTAGGCAAATCAGCAAAGTTTGGCCAGCAAGGACAGGCCCTGCCTGATGAGTCACATAGCATGAGCCTTGGCTTTTTTATTCACAAGATTCTGAAGAGCTCGCAGCCCCTCAACAGCAGCTGAATCACTTGGCTGGAGCGTGTTCCATGCCGGGGTCAGTCACATGAGCAAGCACGTCTAGCCGCCCGCTTTTCTGGCAGGTCGCTGACGAGCGAGGCGGAGGTCTCGCAGATCACAGGACCTGGCGGTGAGCCGCAGTAACCCCCCTTGCCCGCAGGCCCCTCGCTGAGCCCTCCTCCCACTGCCGACGCCTTTGGGCCGTTTCGAGAACATTTCCTAAGCGACAGGACTGGGACAGATGGTTGGGAAGGCGGCGGAGGCGACGGGGGTTTGGCGTGAGGAGCGCCGACAGGTCCCGCCAGCCCGCCCCCGTCCCACCGTCTCCGGAAACAGGGTGGCTGACAGCTCGTCCCCAGCAACTGCTGCGTCCGAACGGAGGCTCCCGGAAATCCTGTCGACACGCGGCGGCAGTGACTCGCTCCATAATCACCCTCAAAATGTTCCCATTCTCACCTCACGGCCCCCATAATTGCGGGGGGAGCTATCTGAAGCCATACGTGACAGCGTTTAAGGGGGGGTGATGAAGGCTGGATCCAGGCGAAAGCCTTGGCGCTCCTGCTGGATATTAGCATTACCCATTCCGGCTCAGTGGAGGCGCCCGCTCAGGAGTTACCAGCCTGCCCAGGAATAAGCGCTAGCAGGCCGGGTTTATAACTCCGCAAAGCTGCCGGGAGCCTGCCGATTGCACACGCAGAAGCCGACCGCAGGTAGTGACCCTGTGCTTCACTTTACCCACCTCAGCTCCGTTTCTGGAGCCTCTTTGGATCGTCCGAGGCAAGATTAGAGCGCGAGGAAACAAGCCTCAGTGGACAGTCGTAAAAAAAACAAGCAGAACCCGCACTCATGCCCTCGTCCTGTGTGCTCTCATATATCGAGACCAAGCTGCCCTGGCCATGTCCCCCCAGACCCCCTCCCCAGAGACAAGTCTCACACTCTCTCATTACATAACAAGAATGGCCACCCCACCCCCCCCAGCCCCATTCTCTGGCATTCCGGGGTTCTAATTAGATCGTTAGCAGAGCATATTTAATTATAGCATGAGCCGATCCGCCTGCATTAAACGAGCACCTGGCAAATGGAGTCGATTATAGAAATCCCAGCACGTAGAAGTCCATTTTGCAAGGACGGCCGGCACATTAGGTTTGTGCCCCTGCCTTGCCCCACCCCACTCCCACCCCGAGATGGGGGGGAATCTTAAAAAGGAATGGCTGGAGTCTAACGATGCAGCTTCACGCACAGCACCGAAATAACATCTGCATTTCCCGTGCATAGAACACAAAAGATGGAAAATGTCAAATATGTGACTGAATGCTGCACAGTGCACACAGCAGGCTGGCGTGTCTCTGGCTGTTGCACGAAGGTCTACGTTTCTTCCATAGCTCCCAGCTCACATCATCCTTCAGCCCCACTGTCTGCCTATCCCAGCCAAATATACATCTTCAATTAGCCGCATTTATTTCAGATCTTGTCCTTGGCCATTAATTTGATCATTGCGACTGATTCAATTAAAATTTGAAAGCCAGTGTAAAAATGTCAGGGAATTTCGATGAGTTGCGCTTCTTTGAAATTCAAATCACACCATGGGGACTCTGACATTAACCGTGAGTTATCCGAGAACGCTGGAACAGCTTTGTTAATACATTGTGGTGCCTGCCTGACTGTGTACAAGCATTTATGTAGCACCGTAAAATAATTAGCAGACAGAGCTATCCAGGCCTCAGTGAGAGATTACAGCCTTCTCTCGTGCGCTTTGGTCCCGCCTGAGTCCTCTACAGATGTCACATCCAGATGTAGGTCATCTTTTTGACAAGCACCGGCGTGACTCACCAGGCTGACCTGCTGTCTGGGACTTCCTGTCAAAACAGCCAATGGTGATCCGGAATTCAATCCTGAGGCGAGCCATTGCTGCTGCCCCAGTGCGGTCCTGGAGAAGCCACCCCTGTTTAACAAGGGCTGGCCTCTCTGCGCAGTGGCACTAATCAGGGCTGCATATTTAGGCCGCTGATTCATTGAGGAGTTCGGCAGGGCCAGCAGGGATTGGTGCCCGGGCCATGTTACGGATGCTGCCTTCATGGTCCTGCTGGAATTCTTTGGCCATTGACTGGCCGCCAACCGCAGGGTGTGCAAACTATTTTTAAATTAGGAGCTGATTACAAATGATGATGGGTATTCAGCCCCCGCAGGTTTTAAAAAATTTTTTTTTTGCTTCTATTTCTTGCAGATAAACAATATTCATATTTAATATGACAAATATTATGGCTTCTATTTTTAAAAGATATGCAAATAGATTACACAACTAATTAGTTGTGGGGACCTTTGGCAACATGGAATGCTAATATTTTGATGATTATATTCACCTGGCTCCGTAACACATGCATTTGACGGGGTTCAGTCACGTGAAATAAATGTTCTTCGGATAATTGCAGGATGAACGTTCTGGGTTAGAGTATTAACTTTGCCGTAACAGAGAATCCAGGGACTGAAGAACTAGTTAATCAGAAGGATACGCAATGTCTGTCCTCAAAGGGAGCACATGGTGGGGAGTCTCACGCATTCCAGGCTAAAGGTTCCAATCCTCCCTGTGTGGTGTGGGTGTCCCCCTTTTAAGGTGCGTTGTTAGGCCCCATGCTGCATGGTGCAGGCTGCAACCCTCTACTACAGCAGACATAATCTATAGTCACACTTGCAGCATATTCTGGACAACACTAATTCATATGTTTCATCATGATTTTTCCACCGTATGAATTATGGTAATTCTCCTGCCGGAGGTTTGACAACCAGCTGGGGAGACTCACAATATGGGCCCCCCTATGGCAGATATACACCTTTTGTCTGACATGTCGTAATGGAGCCTGAGAAGTGAAGGTCCAGCCGCCAATCCATTCGTCTGCTTGGAACCCCACAAATAACTCAGTCCCAAAAGAGGAGGGCCAGAGGTGCCCTGACACCTGAAGGACACTCCTGAATTAGATGTGGCTTTTGGAGGGCCCTGCACCCCCCATCATCCTCGCTGAGCGGGGTGGCCGGCTGTCACAGCTCCTGATGAATCGCGGCTGGGGGAACCGGGCCTGGGTCAGCACGGCGCGGCGCCGACTGGGCCATGCGGGTCAGCCTCCGCCAGCCTCCCCATCTGCTATTGTCAGCACTGGCCATCAGCCACAAGTCCTGGGACCCCCCAGTGCGTTGGGGCGGAGCGTTTGATGTCGAGTTCTTTCATGACACGGTAACACCAGGATGTCCAGGCCAGGGGCGACAGATATCACGCTGGCCAGCTAAGCCTGGGGGGTGTGAAGTCAAGAATTGGGGGTGCTATTGATCAGTGTCAGGCCGGATGACGCATTTTTCCGAGGGGAGCATTTGCGTTCTGTCGCATGTAGGGGGAGGGGATTTCGCAGGGGGGCACTAACACGAGAGGATGACTTGCACAGACCCCATTGCGCTCTGCACTGAAGACCATGAGGAGTGACGTCATGGCAAAGCTCGACTCGCCCCCTCGGCATGGAGAAAGCATTAGCCTCTGCCGGGAATGAATACAGACGGAATGTCCGGAGTGCTCTGTAAGGAAAAGACAGCAGCCCAAAAAGCCGGGAATCCTAAAGGCAGAGCAGCTTCCCGCCTTGAAGTATCAGGTCAAAGTGTCTGTGCAGCTCTGATAAATCAAGGGAAACAGCACTGTATCCCCGCAGCCTGCTGCCCCACAGCCTGCTGCCCCACACCCTGTTACCCCACTGCCACACATCTGGCTGCTCTCCTGCCCCACACCCCACTACCCCACAGCCTTCTTTCCCCACACTCGACTACCCGGCTGCCTTCCTGCCCCATGCCCGATAAGCCCTGCTGCCCCGCTGCCTCGCTGCCCTCCTGCCCCATATCCGACTACCCTGCTGCCTCACTGCCCTACACCTAGCTGCCCGGCAGCACCATCCTTCCGCTCATGTTCCCACCACACTCAGCACATGTTACTAGTGCCTGAATCTTGGGACTCAAGCCTATTCTCTCACACATTGCATGTTCCAGGGGCTCCAAAGCCCCCCCCCAGCTGCATCCTTTGTTGTCTAGCTGTCTAGCCTCCTGCCACTGAAGACACCAAGCTCGGAACGTGGTGGCATGTTATTTTTTTCCCTTTAGCTTTTGGGAGCTTTTATCTTTTTGCAAGGGAATTTCTCTAAAAAACACAGGGGACAGTAAAACGCTCCTCGAAGCTCCTGCAGGAGGTCCAGCAGGTGGTCATGCCGCCGGAGAAGGTCCATCCACAGCAGATTCATAACAGCAGTAGTATCCTGTGAGCTCGCGCCAACCTCATGAAAAAATCCTCCAGATCACATTTCTACCCCCCCCATTGGGCTCCTCTTGGACTGTGCCAGTGGTTTGCATGACTAGGGGGTGTTTGGGAGCTCGTTATCCTGCGTTTGGGGGAAGGGGGTACTTTCCCTGCATGCCTTTCCGCTTATGGGTGTCTCCCGTTCTGGGTTGTCTTTGGGGTCATGCCGGGAATCCCACTGCTCACATCAGGTAGTCCCCCCACCAGTGCCACTGTTCACACACAGGTCCTTGATACCCCCTGTCCTTCTGGAAAGCTGTCCTTGGACTGACTCCCCCCTTCCAAACCTCTGCTGACAACGTGGATGTAGAGTTTATTTTCTCATCCTTTTGTAGCCATTTTACTGGAAATCCTAGTCAGACTTAGAAAGAGAGCCTGTGTCCCAAAGGATCCGGCCAACGCCTATGCTGCACACTCTGGTTCTATAGGCATGATGGAACTACAGCGCAGGAGCCACTCTGTCAAAGCCACCTCACCCTGGATTGAAGAGCTCCCAGCCGGCTGAGCACAGCACCCTCAACATTACTAACCCATCACAGAGCCGCTCGACAAGAGTCTCCACCGCTAAGCAGAGCGTGGACAGCCTGCGATACACACACACATATATACAAGCACACTCACTCTCACACAGAGCACACATGACACTCCTCCATCTCTGATGTGACATCACTCTCCACATATACCCGCACATAGTGATATCGCTCCCCACACACACACCCGTGCATCGCCATGACATCACTCCCCACTCCCGTGCTCGCCATGTCCCTCCCCCCACACATCTGCATCGCCGTGACATCACACTCCACACACATTTGCGTCACCATGATGTCACTCATCCTACACACCCGTGCATCACCATGACGACACTCCCTACTCCCACATCGCCAAGATGCCACTTCCCACACCCACGTCGCCTTGATGTTGCTCTACCCACACTTGTGCATCGTCATGTCCTTCCAAACACCTACATCCCCATGAAGTCTCTTCCCACACTTGAATATTGCTATGACATCGCTCACCACATACATCTGCATCACCATGACATCACTCACCATTTGCATCCAAACATCACCATGACGTCGCTCACCCCGCACATCACCATGATGTCACTACCCACATACCCGCACATTGCCACGACATCACTCCCCACACAGCCGCACGTCCCCACGTCATCCTTCCCCACACACCCACACGTCATCACAACATCACTCCCCACACAGCCGCACGTTACCACATCAGTAGTGATTTCTGGAAGGAGTAACCTGTAAAATCCAGATGGCGAGCCAGCCGGCAATGTTTCCAGAGCTAGAAAGCAGCCCTTCGCTGACAGAGGGAGTTTTGTGCTCATAAAAGTGGAGAACATGGTCCCTCTCTCCAGAGAAAAGGGAAAAACACGCTCCTTTATAGAAGGCCACATTAGCAGTGTTATTACTGCTCCGTTACCAGTGGTGATCTACAGGAATGTGCACATCAGCATCTACAAGAACCGATCAGTGAACAAAGAAGAGTGGAAATGTGCCTTTGCTTCCTCAGCTCGGGAGGGCTTAGCCACATTTCTGATGTGCCCCAGTCTACCAGGCCCGGCAAATGACGTTCCACACGAACTCTCATCTTGCTCACCTAACAGTGTAATCAAATACCATTTCTAGAACCTGCCACCCCCATTGGGGTGGACCCCACTGCCACTTTGAGCAACAAGTGCTCAGTGCTGGTAACTCTCCTGTGTTTTCTACTACGATCTTTATTGTTTTTTTTTTTTCATTGCAGAGGCAGAGATAAAAATTTACGCCAACTCTTCGTCTTTTTATGGAAAAGGCATAAGGACTTGAAGCCACTGATATATCGCTGATACATCTTTGAGGAAAACTCATAACGAGAACTTTAAGGCTGGATTTATAATATCTCCTCGAGAGCCACGGCTGGATTTTGCCTTTTGTGTTACTATGGTGATGCATCATATATCCTACAGTATGTTTGCAAATGCGTCAGGTAATGAAAGCCAGCTAGCCCTGATTGCACTGCTAGGGAAAACAGGGCCAGCTGGGTAGATTTCAGAGGAAAAGTTGTGCTCCTGCTGAGGTGCCCATTTCTTAGCTTAAGGTTATGTTTGCTGTGTTCTTTTGAGCTTTTGCATTAGATTTTTTTCCCGCTTTTTCTTAGGCTGAAAAAAACGTAAAACCCCATTTACGGTAGGTATCATTTTAATGTCTGTCTTGTTTTAACTCAGTCCTATGCCACTTCTTACATAGACATAAAGCGATGCTGAGCAAATTGGTAAATTCCAATCTGCAGGCTGCTTACAGATGTGCAAATAGACTCCTAGAAAGCACATTAATCGGCACATGCTAGCGGATTTTTCACCCTTTGTTTCTTTCTATTAAAAATAAATCATGTTATTTTACTAGTCAGCCTGGTGCCATTAGAAAGCAGAAGAGAAATCCATCAATGGGAGAACATTAAAACTCATGGTCTCCTAACCCTACACAAGGAATGAAGGGAATCACATCTGTCACAACCATGTTGTTGTGGTTCTATTCACCACCCCAACCAGATCTTCTTTTGCTATTTCTCTAATAACGCTAATAAGCTTGATATCGCTGCAGTGTTCTGGCATAATTTGAGTAATCAAACGCATTGTTTATTCCGAGTCTTACATGACAAAATCAATTAATTGTTTTTGATGTATATATCTACTGACAGCATTCATAAGTGCGGTCAGTGGCGTCCCTGGGAGACTGACTTTAAAACAATGCGATTTCTGCACTAAACCCAGGAGCCAGACCATTGATGGAGTGACTGCGAATCATCTTGGACACAAATGCTCAGTCAAAGCTTCAGGGGCCAAAGAGCACCTCGAAGGAATCAGGCCGGGAGGCGAGGGAGGAGCCGGCCCTGCAGGCCAGCGTCAGAGCAGAAGCTGGGGCACGTCAGCGCGGATGAAAGGCTTAACGACAATGACATTCACTCACCCCTAGGGGGGAGTGACCTTTACGGCTCCATGGCGACGGCGGCTCCTTGAGATTTATCGCCCCCCCATCCCGGTATGAGGATTAAAACAAAAGAAAATCTGTCGTTCGCAACAGTAACCTTGCCTTCACCACACTCGGAAAATGACACATCAAAGCTTTGGCGGACGGCAAAGATCAAAAAATGCGTAGTCGAGAGACTGAAAGCTGCCCTTTATCTGTTCGTTCCTTTGCCTTTTATCAAAAGCATTTAAAAACAAATTTCTATTGGTGCAGAGAAGAAAAGTGGCACATGTGCACAGTGCTGGCGGAGCTCTCGAGCTGTGCCTGCCAGCCGGCGTCAAGGGACGCGCGGGATCCTTACAGGCGACGGCTGCCTCTGCTACTGCGAGACCGGTCGGAATTAATTAAAAAGCCGTCGCTGAAAGCCAGCGTCTGGAGAAACGGTTACCGAAACAGATAACACGGGATTCAAGTGCAATCGCTCGCTAAGCCGAGCGTGTGTAATGCAAAGAGACTCTTACAGGAAGAATCACGCCTGTAATCGGATTTTCAGTAGGGTACAGTATATGTGGGCAACAGCAGGGTGGAGCACATGTGACACACAGTACTGTAGTGTACAGTACGTGTAAGGTAGTGTGAGGTTTATGTAGAATACAGTACAGTATGGTACACTGCAGGTAAGTTACGGTACATATAGGGTAGTATGAGGTTTATGTAGAATACAATAGAGTATGGTACACTGCAGGTAAGTTACAGTACATATAGGGTAGTATGAGGTTTATATAGAATACAGTACAGTATGGTACACTGCAGGTAAATTACAGTACATGTAGGGTAGTATGGGGTTTATGTAGAATACAGTACAGTATGGTAAACTGCAGATAAGTTACAGTACATGTAGGGTAGTATGGGGTTTATGTAGAATACAGTACAGTATGGTAAACTGCAGATAAGTTACAGTACATGTAGGGTAGTATGAGGTTTATATAGAATACAGTACAGTATGGTACACTGCAGGTACGTTACAGTACATATAGGGTAGTATGAGGTTTATATAGAATATAGTACAGTATGGTACACTGCAGGTAAATTACAGTAGATGTAGGGTAGTATGGGGTTTATATAGAATACAGTACAGTATGGTAAACTGCAGATAAGTTACAGTACATGTAGGGTAGTATGGGGTTTATGTAAAATACAGTACAGTATGGTACACTGCAGGTACGTTACAGTACATATAGGGTAGTATGAGGTTTATATAGAATACAGTACAGTATGGTACACTGCAGGTAAATTACAGTACATGTAGGGTAGTATGAGGTTTATGTAGAATATAGTATAGTATGGTACACTGCAGGTAAGTTACAGTACATATAGGGTAGAATGAGGTTTATGTAGAATACAGTACAGTATGGTACACTGCAGGTAAGTTACAGTACATGTAGGGTAGTATGGGGTTTATGTAGAATACAGTACAGTATGGTACACTGCAGGTAAGTTACAGTACATATAGGGTAGTATGAGGTTTATATAGAATACAGTACAGTATGGTACACTGCAGGTAAATTACAGTACATGTAGGGTAGTATGGGGTTTATATAGAATACAGTACAGTATGGTAAACTGCAGATAAGTTACAGTACATGTAGGGTAGTATGGGGTTTATGTAGAATACAGTACAGTATGGTACACTGCAGGTACGTTACAGTACATATAGGGTAGTATGAGGTTTATACAGAATACAGTACAGTATGGTACACTGCAGGTAAATTATAGTACATGTAGGGTAGTATGAGGTTTATGTAGAATATAGTACAGTATGGTACACTGCAGGTAAGTTACAGTACATATAGGGTAGAATGAGGTTTATGTAGAATACAGTACAGTATGGTATAGTGCAGGAAAGTTACAGTACATGTAGGGTAGTATGGGGTTTATGTACTGTAGAATACAGTACAGTATGGTAAACTGCAGGTAAGTTACAGTACATATAGGGTAGTATGAGGTTTATGTAGAA
Source organism: Brienomyrus brachyistius (assembly GCF_023856365.1). Lineage (NCBI taxonomy): Eukaryota > Metazoa > Chordata > Actinopteri > Osteoglossiformes > Mormyridae > Brienomyrus > Brienomyrus brachyistius. Next base: position 12,383,035 of record NC_064545.1, read on the forward strand.
TACAGTACAGTATGGTACAGTGCAGGAAAGTTACAGTACATAGAGGGTAGTATGGGACTTATTTAGAATCCAGTACAGTATGGTGCACTGTGGGTAAGTTATAGTACACGTAGGGTACAATAGGGTTTATGCAAAGTACAGTACAGTTCAGTGCAGTTAAGATTGTAGATGTAGGGAATATGGGGTGATTGTAGAGCACAGTATTTTAGAGTGCAGTACAGTGATGTACTACACAGAGCACAGTGTGGTATAATAGGATACAGAACACATGCAGTATGGATTGATAACAGTAAATACAGGATATAGGGGAATACTGGACAATACATAAATAGATGGATGTCTGCAGCAGGCTGACAAATCCCTGACACATGCTGTAAGATGCCAGAACTCTCACTTAGGGTCCTTTCCAGCCCAAGAGCAAGGTGTGCTGGTCTGGTGCCTGAACTCTCTGAGGGGGCAGCAGACTGCACCCATGTACCCCTATGAATTCCCCAGCACCCAAAAAATAAACTTTACGCATGTGTCCCCCCACCAAGCACACCATCCCATCCACAACACAGGGAAGGAGGGTCTTAAAATTTGCTGAATACCGGCATTAACACCTTTACAACACTGTCAGAAATACTCCAAAGCTGCGTGTCATAACTGCTTACGAAAGATTATGCCGCCAGTCACAATACCTGTGTCAGCTTCTGTAACTCGTCAGACAGCAAAACGACTCGCCCTCATTGCACTTTGGGCTGTGTAAGTAGATATGGCATCTTCCACGTTCCGAGTAGTTTCCCCAATTATGCTTGTTATAATATTATTTCCCAGTTCATTAGTGTAAATAAGAGTAGTCCAGCCCCATTTGTTGACTCAACGATTCTGCTTCCCACTCGTCCACCAAACATGGACAAAAACAGGTAGACAAAAACACAAAGAGACAGCTGGAGTGATTTTGCCACATGATGGACAGCTAAGATTGCAGATATTAGCTCTCAGGTAACAGTGTGCAATTCGTTCTCCTGCAATATTTATCCTGGTAGCATTGGGAAACAGCTGACTGTCACATGACGAGACGGCATTTTCGGCTGCCGTATGGGTTTTAAAAGCAAACACCCATTTTATTCCAAACACAAACGGTGGAGTTGTCTTCAACGTCAAACGAGCCGGGTATAGGGCTGAGCCAATTTATTAAGATAAATAACTCCGTTCGGGAGGATCACATCCATCGTAGAACTCTCAAGATTACTCATTTGACTGCCAATGCATGTAGGGGCAGGATAATGCCGAAGAGGGGGCTGTACTGATTCGTATGAAGGTCAGCCCACCCCCGGGTCCCAAGCCAACCAAGATTACACTTCTTCTTGTACTTCCTAACTACTAGAGCTACTCTCCTTCCGAATCTGTCTGTTGAAGCACCTGCTTTAGTAGAGTCTCCAGAGAGCTGGTTGAATGGCGGTATCACCCGTCCCACCGATACCTCACAGCTGCTCCCTCAAGATTTCTCACAGGCTCAGGAGGGGAACAGAGACGCTTACAGAAGGGAAGTAGAGCGTGGTATCTGAGGTATACCAGCCTCATTCTGCCTGGGTCACATACTTACATGTAACGCAAGTGGGGGTTCTGTGCGAAGGCTCGCGGCTGGATCGTCTGCAGGTTCGATCTCATGATTGTCCTGAAAGACAGCAGCACACGTCAATATCAGGTTACACCGTACAGTGTTACGCGTTGGTGAATTCCCACAGCAATGTCAGGTTACACCACACGGTGTTAAGCCATAGTGAATTCACCCAAACAAACATTTAGGTGCACTGCATGACAAGGAAGTAAGGTTAAGATTATAACACTGGCGGAATTTATAGTTTCAGTGCTTAGATGTATTGGTCTGAGCTGCCTTTATGTGGACATAATCTGTGATGATATGTTACGCTAACTTTATCCTCAATTCTGTAATGTCTGTATTTTCATGGAGATCTTTATGGTGCAGAACATTGTCATACTACATGGTAACTGCTCACTGCTTAAAGTTGCATTTCAGTTAGTGCCAACAGGGAGATCTGGACAGAACAAGCACCCTGTAGGGTTAATAGTTCAATTCTGTTTCATCTACAGAAATCTGTAAAGGACGTTTTTATATATAAATTTCCTGAAAAATATAACCCGACCAGAACTGAATGCTAATGATAAGGGGTGGAGAGGTAAAGTCTCAGATCACTGTCACAGAAGAGGGGGGTGCTGACAATGTGAGCAGGCCTTAAGCTCCCCATTCAGTTTGAAGAGAGACATGGGGCGACCACGTAAGGCAGAAACTGGCCGGGGGGCGGCTGACAGCCTGACCAGCAGCCTCCATTTGGAGACATGCTTGTACAACTGGGAAACATGCAATTCCAGAAAGACAAAACTGCAGTGAGGAGAGTTCTGGGTGCAGGGTGACCGTGACATACGCAGGCAGCAACTCCCAGCAAGATTTTAGGTGTGCTGCTGGGATCTCACAGGCAGGCTGGCGTATTAGGGCCGGGTGGGGAGGTACAGTGCTGATGCTTGTACTCACAGCCTCTGAAGTCCTGTGTACAGCTCCATGTCAACGTCCTTCAGCGTCTGCAGGCCTGTCCAGTTCTCTATGTGTCTGAGGAAGAGACAGAGAGATGCGGTGAGGGACTGGCCATGCGGCACGTGCAACCCTGCCTCAGTCTGACACATCTGCTGTCCCCACCTTACCATGTGCTTCTTATATGTGACCAATCACCACGAAATGAGTCTTAAGTCGCAATGGTAGAAATACACCCATAAGACTCATTTCGTGGTGATGGGTCACATATCTTCATTCAGATTGACAACATCTCACTAAAATCCGTTCGTTGCAAGATGATTTTTCAGTAAGTGTTTAAAGGTTAAAACCATGCATGTTAAGAATGCTAAATAAAGGTGTAGTCCATGTGTGTTCTGTCTCATGTTCTGCAGGTTTGTACCATTAAATCATTTAGTAGACACACAGCACGTATACTGTACAGGCTGCCTAGACCCGGTTTCCAGAACGTTCCACCCTGTTTTAGGAGCAGATGATGCACACTGCCAATTAATGATAAATAGAAGCAAGACTCATTTAAGATGACATGTTTCTTAATGATTCTTTAATCAACAACCTGAAGTGGAGAAGCATACTGAACACAACAGCTGGGTTTGGACAAGGACAGTGTGTTATAAACAGCCACCAATTTTACACCCCCGAACACTGATACTAATAAACATTCTGGAGCACTGCCTTTGCTGCCTGTGAGTAATACAGTAACACGCCAGTTTACACAAACCTTTTAATACTGCCTTGGATTATGTAGGTGGAAATGAACTCATTTACATACAATCTGCAGCTGAAAATGTTCTCCTTATTGCCTTAATTAACTGTGATCTGGAAGTCCTCTCTGGTTGTTCTGGTACACAATCTGGCGTGTTTACGGGGGAAAAGGCGACCCGCTGTGCTCCTCCAAACGCAGCCGCTCCTCAACATGTGACATCTGGGATTCTCACTGCATTTTTGCTAATTAGCAAATTGTATTTCAGAATGAAAATGATTGGCTGGAACTGCTATTGTTGAATCAATGGAGTAGAATAAGGAGTGGGCAGACCACGCCTCGCATTCCCTCCCCCCACTGCTGCAACGGAAGTCTGCATGGGCTTCCGTTGCACGTGTGTCGCCTTCCTGCCTCGTGCTGCGTGCTTCCTGGGATACACCTTGGCTAACATGACACCCCTGTGTCACAGGAGCAGCTATGGGAGGCATCTGCATGGTCTGAACGAACACCAAGCACCTGTGTTCATCATTATAATCACTTGTGTTCTTACTCCAAATTCTAAAAACACCACATTAAGGTTTGATGACGTCTACCCAATTGGCATAATACAATGTCAACAGTCAAAAAATTGCAATAGACGATAACATGGGGGCAGTGGGTTGTCTTGTAAAGGTGCCATCATTTTATACAGCCTCTTTTGCACTTTTTAATGACCATTAATAAATTCATTAAGTGCTTCATTACAATGAATTTATTACTGTTTCTATTTCTTGCACATTTGAGTCCATTCACAGCCCATCTTTGCCTACTCATCTCATTTTTTACTTTTCCTCTAAATGCACTTATGGAAAATGTTGGGTACAAATTTTTCCAGCTACAAATCCAGACCAAGAGCACTCAGCTGGGTGGTAGAAATAAAATCTGGACCTGAGTCTGGATGTGTAACTTCTGGACCTAAAATGGCCAACACTGCTTATTCACTCAAAACAGCAGGTTTAAATACTGAAGTGTGCGATTTGGGAGTCATGACTATGTTCACTATGCCAGAGACGTTTTAATGTCGTTGATAGACTCGGTCACTAGAAAAGGTACTGTAGCCTAAAAAGTGTGGAAGGTGGGATGAGGAACAACTTCATTGCTTTCTTTCAACTTATAGTACAATTTCTTTGGTCTTTAATGGCTATTATTAATAAATCAGGAAAAAAGTAAGCAATTACTTGAAGTTGCTGAAGTCCAGCTAGGCAATTAGCCTAAAGAAGAGCTGCTCAAATACAATATAGAAAATCAGGATTATGAAGCCAGGATGTCGCAATAAATCAGCAGGAGTTTCCTCTAGTCATTACAATATTAATAATTGATTGATTATATTTTTAACATGAAAAATTCTCAGTTAATGTGCAGGGTGAGAACGGATGAAAAAGGGTTAATAACAATATAATGATTAGTAATTACTTGATAAGACACAGCAGAGAATGGGGGAGTTCATCCCGTAGGTAAGTTTTAATCCTCAATTACACCACAATACAAATAAATCTCGATGCTGGCTCGGCCTAAGGATGTCTGTCAGCCATTGGTGATGGAATCATCCCCCAGCCCAAGCCTACACCGGATGACCACGCCCGGCCCAGCTAACAGCCTAAAGCCCGCCAGCTCTCTCATAGGGAGCACCGCTCTCCTCCCGGCGATGGTCTCCCAGCAGACGGTGCAGCCTCCGTCTCTCGGCTGCATTATGACGGAGTAGCGCAGCAGTTCATGTGAAGTAATGAAAAACGAGACGCCGAGCTCCGCGCTACATTAGCAGGGCCTTAATTTCCCATGAGGGGCACCGCGCCTCCCACAATCACACACAGGGTGGAAAGGCAGAGGACCAGGGGAACGTTGTCCTAACCTGCCCTAGCATCAGACAGCGATCACGCAGAAAAAGGCACCATAGAGAGAGGCAAAATGGCCGCATTTTAGACACATGGTCTCCTGGGAAAAGCTGGCACTCTGGTCCGGGCTACCTTGGTAGGTGTGTCAGTGAAGCACGTCATTACTCCATGAGGCCCGCCTCCCTCTCCATCCAGCCATTTCTGGATGATTTACAGCTTTGTTTAAATCGTCTCAGTGCAATTAGACCCATTTCAATGGGACAGTGGTTAATGAAAGAGAGCAGCTCTGGACGTCCCCGAAGTGCCCTCGAGAGGGGGGCATAAAACCCCTTTTTTTTGGCTTTTGTTTTTTGTTGATCTTGTCGGAAATCCAGCCACTGTTTGGGGCATCTCCATGGGGAGGATGTGGAAGCGCATGGCAGTGAATCCCGGCCACTGCAAGAGATCCATCCTCTCCAGCTGGCAGGGGCGCCCCAGCTGGCAGCTGTATGGATACGGATACAGTCATGTGACCTCAGACTTCGCTGTCCAAGAGGCATCCTGCTAATGTACCACGCCGTAAAAGCTCCAAATGAGAAATCTGCCAGGGCAACAAAACAATGAACGGACCTCAATGGGCAGAGCTTGCACTGTGACTTTTTCCAGCCAACAGTGATCACAAACCTCATAGAGTCAGCTGGGGTCCTCTGCATTTTGATGCCGATTGTCCCCACTCTGGGCACACGCATGCAGGGAGACATGCACATGCACACACACACACACCTCCAGACATAGGCATAGCACGCGGTCGGCCGCCATCTGTTAGTGGGGCCGGGTTTTTAGCACCATCCTCAAATATTGACAGCACAGCACAAATCCAAGCAGACCCCATTTACGTGCCCCTTCTGTTCCCCATTAGGCCGCTGAGGCTCCTGATTCAGGGATGGAGACCTTAATCTCTTCACGCCGTTACGCAGAATCCCAAACGCCTGCTAACAAAGCTCCCATCTATCATCCGGAATATGTCCGATGCCGAATCGCACTAGGAAAATCAAGGAAAGCTAACTGCTGACGACATCTGGTCAGATGACTGGCAAAAAGAGCATCTTCACACACACCCCCGCTCACGCACAGAGTAACAAGGTGCCCACACGCTCGGCGATGAAGAAATACTAATGGCACCAACAGCCTGGAGGGAGAACACACCATATATATGTCATGAGGGAAGACAGATGAACCAGAAGCTGGGTCCAAACCTCCAACAATTGTTATTTAAACACGTAGAGATACATGCGGTCAATTCAAATCAGATTTACGGCAAATGAAAACATATTCTCTCTCCTGGGAATACCGCAATCATTTTCTTGGCTCATATAACTGACGAGGACGACACACATCCACTCACTTCACAAAGCGAACACATGGCAATTACAGACCATTTAAAGATTGTGGACTTCGACAGATGCCGAAGAATGACAACTTGAGGTGGAAAAGCAGCACATGTGAGAGCTGAAGGAACCCAGGGTCCTGCACGTCCTCCAATCAAACCCTCAGTGACTAACAAAGGAAACAGAAAAGTTTACCTGACTGCTGCAGTCACTTCTGACTTCCTCTCCGCTACTAGCCTAATTGACCAATTGACAAATTGACCATGTGATCGATTGATCAATCGACCTTCTAAGTGGCTTAATTGAGCAGGAGAGTCTCTGCAGTGTGAAAAGGGCCTCCACCCCCACTACTCCCAGGAACGCTGTCTGCACTGTTTATTCCTAATGGCTAAAGCAGTGGTCACCAACCCTGCTCCTGAAGATCGGCCACCCTGCATATCTTAGGCGCAACCCTTTATTTAACATACCTGATACAGATTTTCAGGTCTTTCAATAGCATCTCACTATTAGAGGCTAATTTTAGCTTTAACATGGCTGGCTGCAATACGTACCTGTATCAGGTCATTTTTGGCTGCACCTAAGCTCTCTAGGGTGGTAGATCTCCAGGAGCTGGGCTGGTGACCACTGACCTACAGCATAGTCCTATGTCCAATGGCCGTGACAGACCCTCCCCAACACACACACTCACACACACTGTTCCTTCAAAGCTTCTCGGTGCTACTGAGGTATGATTCTGACAAGAAGCATAACCCAGCTGGTTCAAAGGGGCCCATGGGTTCAGTGCACCCAGAAAAGGGTGTTTTCCTGTGCTCACAGCCAGGCCAAACATAGGGGCGGGTTGCCAACGAGTGGAAACGTGCCCGTCCTTCATGCATGTGATGCACTGGTATGCAGTGGCTAATCTAACCCTGCAGAGTTACAGAGTGTTACCTCAATGCTAACGAAAGATACAACACAGACAGCTCTGCCTGTGCTACCAAGCCACTCCGGGATATCATTCCAAGAACGTGGAGAACCTCAACAATAGAGTGAGGCACTGCAGGCTCCACCCAACGCAAGCAATAAAGACTAAATTATCCTCATGTCTCAGGAAGACGCATCTAGTTCTAGTCATGTCTTTTCTCAGGTCCGATGGAGCTTGTTCTGTTCGTCACCACATTCTCATTAGAAGCAGATCAGAGGTGGAAAAAAATCTTTTGAGGACCAGCTTTGTTCCCATAATCTGCAGATGACCTCTCATAGCATTATGCATTAATGCGTATCTATGATCTTAAGATGGCCTCTCTCCGCGATGCAGAATAAAGAGTGTGTATATGTCAGGGATAAATGTATGTCCTACCTATACAGCCACATCATACAGCAAGTTATTTTATAAATATACCGCAGGCTTTTACCTAAAGAATGCAAGTACTCCTGTCTTTTTTATCATTTATATTATTAACATTCATATTACTGACAGTTTTATTCTCAGCAGTCTTTTGTCTACCAGGCACTTTTTTATGCCTTAAATTTGCATCTGTGTTAATATGAAGACAATTTTATATATATATATATATATATATATATATATATATATATGCGCATAAGTTAGTAACACTTCTCACTTTTCTTACTGTACGAGCAGAACTCGATTTTTGTATATGAATGTTTTATATGCATTCGTATTCATATTTGATTGTATATACACACAGTGTGGCTTCACAGCTCCTTGTCATTTCCATCATGTCCATAAGGGACTATACATACACGTTTTTAAAGTGGACAGGAAGCACTATGTTTACTATATTTCCACCGTAAACCCGCTGCGGCGGAAACGAAGGACCGCTGGCCAAAGTGAACATTTACCCTGCTACTAAACCTACCGACGAGTCTGGAGGTAGGCATGTGTGTACTGACTAAAAATGTTAATGCACTCGAAGACATATATTCTGCTTTTAATACCTTGTACATATTGCTCTCGAACACCTTGGTTAATGATAAATAAAAATTATTTAGCTTAATGTATCTAATATATCAGCTACATTATGGGTAAAACCCCGACTTACTTAATGCTTACCCATTATTTAAAAGTGGATTTTGTTTAGACAGGCTAAACAGGACCGTGAAGTATGACTTGACTAGAAGTGCATTACTTCTATAAGTAATTTCGATATTTACTCACTGACCACAAGTCCTGGTCCTCAGCCTGATGCACTGTGGTTGTCTAAGGGATTTGTGTCGATTTCTTTGTTTTTATACTTTCCGTTAAGTAACGTTTGTTAGAATTAAGGAACGTAATTGCGCATTGATTTCCTGCTGTGATTCGCCTGGCTGGTACTACTTGTGAGGTTACAGAAAATTAATCAACTCCCATCAGATTTGTGAATTGGGGAATATATATATATATATATATATATATATATATATATATATATATATATATATATATATATATATATAATATGCGTATATGCATTGTGCGTATATATATATATCACGGCATCACGGAATTATATATATATATACACACAGTGTGGTTGCACGGCGTCCCTCATCCATCAAGCAGCCAGTGAAGAGAGATGCCGAGTGAGTGGAACTGCGCGAGTGCCATAGCGGAACGCGCTGCTCCCACGCCTGCGCTTTTACTACTGTGTCGGAGTGTCGGATTCTATCTTTCGTTCACAGGACGTCACACGAGGCTGTAGCTAGCATCACTGGGGGTCAGACCTCACTCGGGGGTTAGACCGGGTGTGGCTCTACAAAAAGAAAGAAAAAATGTATGTTTGCCAGCATCTTCATGACAGTTGGAAGCTGCTGCCTGCATTTGTGTAATGCATACTTGTGTAGGCAATGCAGCATGAATATCCATAAACTGGGATTGGCCTGGGAATTACCCCAGTCAGATCCGGCGCATCGGGCCCAAGAAAATGGCACGAACACAAAAGAATCTGCGAACGCACCACCACAGAAAGCCTTTAAATGACCATCCGTAATATTCCACTGTGCACTCATACTCCATCTCGGTGGTTTAAAATGATCAGAAGGTTGCCGGTCCAAATCCCAAGTTTGATAAAGTAATTTTGCTTTTAGGCAAGGCCCTTAACCCCATCGCTCTAGGAACACTGGCTGTCCCTGTTTTCTGAAGAGTATGTCGCTTTGGATAAAAGTGCCTGTTAAATGAATAAACTGTAAAATGTAGTCTTACTATTACTAAACAATTTTGATATATAAAAACTAGGAATTGAAATCCGTGTTGTTAAAAATAAATGTAAACAGTCAGAATAGCTAAGGGCAGTATTAGGGGTGTTGCCAATGTTATATCTCATGATGTGTTTGCTGTAAAATAAATATTCGATACTAACTTACTGTAGCGGATTTTTTATTATAATTGTTTCATTTGAAAACAATAATATACATTTCATTGCCTGTATTTATGATTCACACTCCCTATTCATTATGGTAAAAAATAGCTGGATGTAAAGCCCCGCCCCCCCCCCCCCCCAAACTGTGCTCCCCCCCTTTAGGGATGACTCTCAGCAGAGTGATCACACTTTCTATGCAATCGCCAGGCGTGTCGCTGTGAAATAAAAGAGAGTCACACCTCAACAGAGAGTGACACGCTTGCCCAGCCGTCATCTCCGGCAGCGTGTCATTAGAAACACATTTCTGTTGCCAGCCCTTAAGAAGAAATGCATGCACACATGCACCATTAGGCGGCTGTTACGTGCGGCAGAGAGAAGGGGCCGGGTGTGTTCGTTGACTGTGTGAAATGGCCACACGGCGAGATGAGTAATATTAAGAGTATTAGCCGCCACTGCAGCCCCTGCCAAGTTTACAGCAAAATCAATACGCAAGAAGTCTCTTCTGATTCTATTTAGGCTCATTGTACAGTGACTGCACTACAGTGTGAGACCAATTCATCTGAAATTGCTCGGTATTATTTGAGTCTGGTCGCTGTATTTTATTAGTGTTTATACAGAGACGAAATTGAAAAACAAGTGACTGCCTCTTATAAGAGAATGGTATACCTTGCGTTCTGTAACACTGTGGTTCAGTCAGCGGCACTAAAGCCTCACACCTCCAGGCTCGGGGGCTTGACTCCCACGTCCATCCTGTGTGTGTGGAGGTTGCATGCTCTATCCATTTCCACCCACCATCTGATGATATATACTTAACTGGCTTCTCTGAATTGCCGGAGGGGTGCAACTGGGTGAACATGTCTTGCAATGGACTGGCATCTCAACCGGCCCTGTGCCCCGTGCTTCCTGGGATAGGCTCCAGGGCCCTCTGTGACCCTGATATGGATAAGCAGTTAGAACATGGCTGTTTGCAGCCGTAATCTGCTGTACCTTTTGGCACCATGGAAACGGGTCTTTGGAGAGAAAAGTTCTGCATTCCATCTGTATCATAAACACAGCGTTGTAATGCGATTAATCTGGCCCTGCTGCCAGATAAAATAGCTTATCACACCTCCCATCTTAAAGCCATGATAAAGCTGTACCCGCTTTGGGCTTTTGTACTTGACTGACTTTATTCCCACCCAGAGACTCTATGGACCAGTTATGCTAATCTTCCCACTAGCCACAGATGCTTGATTGGCCTAGGGAGGGATAAGGGCGGGGTTTCAGCAAACCACCTTCCCCGCCCATATAAGGAGAGGAGGAAGTCCCTTCATCTTCAGTGCGATCATGATGGTTAGACAATGCATTTACTTCCGCTGCTGCGCCAGGGCGTCCACTTTAGGTTTCATGTCTTCGTGTCCCACAGCGGCGTGAACAACAATGCCCTGCTGTAAGATGCTCCGTGTTCATGCACGCAGTGGGTTGCAGTTTTGTAAGTGGAAGACCCCCGAGAGCCCAGGAAATCTTTGCCCAGCTGTGCAGTTCCTGCTCTGTGTATTTTTCAGATATTTTCAGACTTCTGCCCTGGGGGTATAAGGTGTAACGCGCAGAATTTTGCAGCTCAAAAGCAGATGCTTCAAGTTACTCCCAAACAAGGGAAAATTACTTAAATCTGTCTTTGTGATGGTTTAGTTTTACTGCCAGAAGTGTGTCTATTAGAGTATCTCTATATAACCATGACTCATGAGTAATGTACATTTTCAATGACATTGGAAATGTACCAGAATCTTCATTTGATGATCGAGTGGGATGACGGGCAGTGCTGTGCATGTGGAGTGCAAACATTCTCCTTCTGGTGCTTCACTCTCCTTCCACAGTCCGAATACATGCAGGTGGGCTAACTGCAGTCTCTAAATTGCCCACAGTGTATGAGTGCGTCTGTTTGCCCTGAGACAGACAGGCATCCACCCAAGCTTTTGCCCCATGCTGCCTGCAATGGACCATGATAAATGTTTGAAAGATGGATAGATCTGAAAAGGCTTCATGCATCGTCTCAGATTTTGTTTCTAGTGCTCCATCCCATTTGGTGCACGGACATTAAGGGCGCACTCTGGGGCCAGTCCAGATCACCTGTGCGGCAGTGAAATGGCCCATTTTAATGTCAAACAAATCAGACCCCTCCCCATTTCCACCTTACGCTTTGGTTCAAACAAAGCAGAGAATTCTGCTTTAAATGTATGAAATCAAAATCAATTTGGGCAAGAACATGCCAGATTAAAAAAAAAATGTATCTCCTTCTAGGAAGGAGGCCAGAACTTAAAAGATTACCGTGTAACACTTCATATTCCATCGATTTTGTTTTTGGGATGGTGTTATGTGACCACATGGCCTGACTGCTGAGTGCCAGCCTGCCAAACAGGATCACAGCAACCACTGGAAAGCTGCAAACTCCCTCGAACCTTATGATGGAGCCACTATTTTTCACTCTGTAAAAGCCACAGGACATTTTCTTAGCTGAGTAAAGCCAGAACAGCACAACCTGCAGAATTGTCTGGGGGGGTGACTGAGAGCTCTGATCTTCTCTACCAGCTACAGCTGAGCCAGGCTTGTTTTACCAATGGTGTAGTTATGGAGTAAGAGCAAAAGCCTGAAAAATGGGATGGGAACAAGAGCTGCTGATCTGCGGGTTTGTGTCATGGGATAAACGGTGGGGGTGGCACCTTTCAGCAAACCACACTACTCTTGTAACTTACCTGGCCATTCCCATGAGTGAAACTTTTCCGTTTGTATTGGATTGAGGTGTCAGCTAAATAGCTAAATGTAACATAGCTTTGTTCGGCTGACTGATTTATGGAACAGGCCGGCCGCAGAGGCCTGGAAGCACCCGCTTGCTTACCAACATGTGCAGTCAGACAGCTCAATAGCTCAGTCAGAGCCTCTGTACATCCCTGCAGAAGGCTGCCAAGTACAGCGCTCTGCATTATAATGATGATTATTATTATTATGATCTTTAGCCCCGTGATGGACTGGCATCCCTTCCAAGATGCCTCCCCAGCCTCGTCACTACTCTGCCTGGGACAGGCTCCAGCCAATTCCACCCCAACAGCCCAGGATAAGCAACTGGGCAAGATGGCGCAGTGTTAAGCTTGTTGACTGGCATTGTGTCTCAGCAGGTAGCGGTGCTGCTTCACACCGATGGGGAAGGAGATCTGAATCGTCCCCCACCTTGCATGTTTTTCCCCGGGGGCATACTGTAAGTGGTAGTGGAAAGTTCAGATCTAGAAAGTAAAAATCCAGATTAAAGTTTTGTTCCAATCAGTCAGTTGACTGTGACTCTTCATAACTGGTTGGTTAAAACAAAATTTTGACTTGGGATTTTTACTTTTTGAATTGAGTTCTGGATAGGTTTCCATGTTGACCTATGATTGGTTAAATGGGGTTTCTACGCTGCTCATAGTTTATCGTAACCTTAACCCTGTCCGTGTGCCCTGGGATACGCTCCAGGTACCTGCATCCCCATAGAGGATAAACTGTTGGAAAATGGATGGACTGTTCTGTTTTCCCAGCTCAATATGTCCACACCATGCTGATACATGTACTGCAGCCCTTTCCGAAGAGCTGGAATATGTCATTTCCGTAGAAGACCCCATTGCTGGTTTTCTGTCCCGACCAGAGCTTTAGAGGTGTTAAGCCTAATTATGGGCTAGGTCACTCGCAATCACAGAATTTTTGTAAATGTACTCATTAGTGAAACATCTCACAACAATTAATCCTCGTTAGAGTGCTCCTACGAGAGATCCTCGTAAACAAACTGGCCTAGCGACAGAGAGGAGCTGCCCCAAACAGCATGTGGCTATCCATCACAGTCACAGGCAGACATTTCCTGAATCACAACTGATAACATCTTTACTCAGACACAGTGGCTTGGGTGGATCCACAAAGGGGTGGATGTAAAAATGGGGTGGCTCTCAATAAATATTAACTGAGAATTCATTAATAATGTAATATATTGTGTATTATATTCCACTTTGTTATGTAGTGGACACTTATATCCAAACACATCAAGGGTCAGTGTGACTCCTAACTCCTACCCATCCATCCATAACAGAACAGCTGTTCTTGAACCAGGCCCTTTTAGGACCTAGGTCCACTTTCTTGTACCTTATGCCATCCAGTACCCTGATCCATTAGACAGGGACTGGCGCCAGTCAGGACCTGGGAGGTCACTCAGCTCACTGAAGGACTTATTAAATCAAGCTTGCGTAAAAATAAGGGCACTATATTTAATGGGTCCGGTTTAACATCCCTGTGACAAAGGGCTCCCTGCTTGGCACACACCTCCGTGAATCACCACCTTTTATCGCCATTTTTTTTCATCGCGCTTTAAAAAACCAAACATGTACAACTACAATCTGTAAAAACCGCCACCTGAAATTGGGGGGGGTGGGATTCTTCAGTGATGGTAAAAAAATATGACACCTCGTCTCGCTTAAGACGGATCATTTCGGTAGCTGAAGGGGAGCGAAACGACGGAGAAGTGAGTGCCGACATATTAACATCTTAAAAATAACTCCTGGCAGCGTGAGCCAAGCCGGTATATTACTCTGTGCTGAAATGCACCATTAACTTCTTCCTGAGCCTCCTGCCCAGACCCAAATGAAGCCATTAATTCCAGATCAGACTATTTACAGCCCAGGAAGGTCCTGGCAAGCATGGTTAGTTATAGCTAGTTAAGCCATCCACCCGAACGCAAATGTAGCACACGTAGGGGGTAGGAAGGCTGTCCCCAGGCACTCTGCCTGATCACATGTGTCATATGTCACCCATAGCTGCAAGGACAGGATATTTCAACCTGCAGGTGTCACGTGACAAAGGGTTCCTGCCAACGAGTTTGTGACCCATTACAGAATCAGACAGCTTGGTGTCAAATCAAGAAAGCCGGCACATGATTGATTATGGGCTTAACGGGGGGGGGGGCATCATATCTCTGAGCACTTCCAACAGGAGCATGGGTGCCGATATCTAGGCAGGATGGATGACATGTGCACAACCAGAGTCATGACCCAAATGCACACCTAACTGCACACTGACAGAGGGGGTTAGGTTTGCTTCCCACACCCCAGGGTATACGTGAGTTTGTTGCTGCTCGCAGTCCAAAGCTGTACAGGTAGTGTGTGTGTGATGTATATATTACATTGTGGGGACCAACAATAAGATCCTGTTATTTAGACATTATGGGGACCATTTTTCAGTCCTCACAAGGGGAAACTCAAATATAGAAATATCTGTGACTGCAATCGAAAAACCAAAACAGTTAAAAGTCTTGTGCTGTGGTGAGTTACTTATGGTTAAGGTTTGGGCTAGGTTGGGGTTAAGGTTACCATTGTTGGGATTTGGGTTTTTCCCACTTAGAAATTAATGGATGGTCTCCACCAAGATATAAATACAAACATGTATGTCTGCGTATGTGTGTGTGTGTGTGTGTGTGTGTGTGTGTGTGTGTGTGTGTGTGTGTGACATTCTCTCCAAGATCCCCCTCGCCTAGTGCCCTCTGTTTCCAGTCATGTACTATAAGTATGGAAGATGTGTGTCTAAGTACAGTATCCATCAACTTACGTCTTTTCAGGAACATATAATCACGTTTTTGTCTTATTTCAACTGGAAATAACTTACATTGACTGAGAGACCCCTGAAAGTGGAGGCAATAGGATGTTAGCGAGTGTATCGCTTAGGGTAACAGGTGCATGAGAATAGACAGCGGTGCCAGCTGTATAACGACCCACTGTCCATGTCTAACTGTACAGTATGCAAACAGTGATGCGTATATGATGGACAGCTACAATAAGCAGATACGATGCAGATGCAGTACCAGTTCTGTGCTGTTTCGTTTCATGAAAGAAACTTACTGCACTGTACAATAAAATATTATGCCTTAGCTTCAACTGCCAGCTTCTTTCTCAGCTCCCATTGTTTGCCACCGTGCACATCTTTTGATTTCATAGGGCAATGTGTGTGTTATTTTTTATTTTAAGTGCAGTCTCTTCATATTATAAAATGTTGTAATTTTATAATTACATTATTTGCGTCCAAGTCACAAATGTAAGTTGACAAATACCTGTATATTTTTTAGTTCCTGTTTACATTAAATTACATTAAATCTCATTCACTTCCAACAACAGCAACACAGTGCCACAGAATTCCTGCATTGATATCCCATGATGCTTTGCAGCAAGTTCAGGTGAATACTATAACACAATCTACTATCATTTGTTTATTCCTTAGCGGTATATAAACACTGATTAGTGGCCTACTAATTAAAAAGCACGTTTGGTAATCCTGCTCAATGGGAATCAACAACTGGAAAAGGTATAATTAATTTGGAAGTTCATCAGCATAAATATCAGTGAACACAATACAGTCCTGGGAGCAGGGTTAAGAAACATTATATGACACCATGTCAGGCCTTAATGGCATTACTTTAATTGCAGACCTAGTAAACCACATCTGTAATTAAACCGATTGCCATAACTGCCTATCTGTGATCTTTAAGAACCTGGCTTTGAACCACACCAAAACACATGCAACCCCACAGACAGATTTTCACACCCTCACCTCCAGGGCTAGAAATTTTGAGCTGCATGCAGTTTGCATGGCCTTCTCAGCATCCTCCAGTTCCCTCCCCCCCCCCCCCCCCCCACACACACACACACACACACACTCACACACTGCAGTGACATGCAGTGAGGTCAACTGGTTCTCCAAATGATTCATAGTATTGGCATGTGTGAGTGTCTGCCCTACACTGGCAGTGTGTGCAAGGTGCCCCCTGCACACTGCTTCCTGGACACTATGATCATGTACTGGATGAGCAGTAGTGGGTGAGAGATGTTTTTTCTGTATCTGCATTGTACATTAAAAACAACCAGCTCCATCCTATTAATGTATGTTAAGTGTATCCTCAATTTCATTGCACCACAGCTCAGTAATTACAAACGTAAGAAATAACAATATTCGGAATTATCTGAATAAACAATAAATCAATGGAAAAATAACACCTGATTTGAGAGAAACTGTAGGATCTATAAGTAGGAGACAGCATTTGCTAATATTATGCCAAAGTGTCTTGACACAATACATTTTACAGAAATAAGTCCCTCCCCCCAGCCTGTGACATTTTAAAGAAACCGTACCCTCAAGATCGATGGACTGGCATTGCATCCAGGACGTCCCCTGCTTTGTGTCCTGAGCTTCCTGGGATAAGTTCCAGGCTCACAGTGACCTTGTACTAGATTAAGTTCTATGTGCTATATAGGCTCCATGTTGTAGGGATCTGTGCCCATGTCCAAAAGGCTGTAGTTCAAATCCCAAGGCTAGTATTCAGATGGCGATTACATCCTTGAGCAGAACCCTTAACCCCAGCTAGCAGACCATGCTCTCTGACCCCAGACCTCCCTGACTCCTATAACACTTTGGACAAAAAGACCTGCTAAGTCAGTGTAAGATGGATTGAAGGATTTCTTAAAAATAAAAGGGATTGTTTCACCAATCTCCTGTTTTAGGCTCCAGACCACCGTCCCTGAGGGCTCATATTTGATACATGGTTGGAAGATAGATGGACATCCCTCAGTGCACTGAGTCCCTCAAAAGACCCAGCGAAGTATCTAGGCATGAAAGACAAAAACCACACAATCTGGCGACGTATGCGCAGGGTAAAGACCTGCAGTAGCCACTGCGTATCTCTAGGTAACCAGGGATTGAAAACTCAGAATAGAAACCCAAGACCCGTTTCAGCCCAAGACTCCAGTGGATGGATAGATAATGTTACACAGGGACTTAATCAGGCGGACCTGCGGGGCCTTAGAGCAGTGATGGAGGAAATGTAATGGTGGAGATGAGATGGAGGAGGTGCAATGAAAGAAATGCGATGTAGGAGATGCGATGGAGGAAATGCAATGGAAGAAATGCTATGGAAGAGCTGTGGTGGAGGAAATGTGATTGGAGGAGATGCGATGGATGAGATGTGATGGAGGAGATGCTAATATGCTCAAGTGGTGATGAGCAGAACAGCAGCATTCAGTTGCCTCTTGCTCCATATCAGGACCCACCCCATGCAGCTCCTTCCTCCTCCATGCCTGTTCACTTCTTACAAAATCCCAAAGGTAGTAGAGGCTAATGATAAAGGCAAATGCTATTATTTAAACAAAGGAATGGGTGAACAATGCATTTATTGTTCTGGGATAATTTTATCTAACCGAAGGTCCCCTGGCACTTGAACCTACACCCCTTCTGATCCTTCTGGACACTGCAGCAGTTCCCTCATGCTAACATGCCATCCAGTGGACAGTCCAGAGCAGATAGCTAAGGTCCATCTGCAGGCTGCCGTGCTGTTTCCGAGCAGCTGGCCACACGGCTAAGAGGGAGGCTGGGAACGCATGTCTGCTGGACACTGGATGGGGAAAGCTGTGCGAATGCTAGAGCGACCAAGTGGCCCAGCTAGACCCTAAGACAAGCGTACAGGTGAACCTGGGGTGACCACTTCATCCATCAGGTGCTTTGCGACTCAGCAAAGACAAAGGGAAAGGTATTCATTCCTCTCGCAAATGGATTATTTCATTCAGACATGTAATTACAGAGTGAACTAGAGATTTCTCCCTGCTCCAGCAACGGAGAACCCTGCCAGTGTCATTGCTCAAATCTAAATGTATGAGGCACATGGTGACTGCACTCATTATTTAAAGCTATTTACTATGCAGGACACCCTTCCCCATAGCACCCTCTGGGGACTGTGTGTACCCCATGTTAGCCGTCTTGGCATGCACTCGTCCCTCACTTTTCTGTCACTGGGTGATCCGTGTGCAGCAGACAGGGGGACTCATGCATTTATCGCTTTAGACGTGAATGCAAACAACGGGGGTCCACCCAGTGGTGTCGCTGATGCTCTCCGCCTGCTGGGCCCAACACTGCTACAGGCTGGCGGGCTGAGGTTTCTCTGGGCCCTCAAAATTGGTCATGGTTTAGCAGCTCCTTGTATATAAACACACCGTGATGTTAGACTTCAACTCAACAAGAGAACTCAATTAGTCCCCTGCAGAAAACTTGTTTTTCTTTGGAGAACAATAATTACTTTTGTCTCCGCGGGACCTTTTACCAAAGTCGGCTTATCATTTATGTATGAACGACACATAGCTTATGATGAAAAATATATAAGTTAGTATTAATTTATAATTTAACAAAAGTATAATTACTTCAAGAAGAAAGGAGTAACCATTCCCAAATTCAATAGCAAATGTGGTTTTTTTTTTAAGTGTAATTTAAATCAGAATCCAATTACCAATCTTTCAAATCCTTCCCATAGGGTGACACACTTTTAATTATTTGGGAAATGGCAACACTACAGAGCACTTTGACTTTCCAGAGCAATTATGAATCAATTAAAACAAGATTTCCCAATGAATTTATGATGAATGAATATGAGTCATCAAGGACTGTTAATGTTTGGCACCCATTACAATTTCTTAAACCATAATTAGGGCAGGTTATGCTTAACTAGCACGGATTTAACCAGCCGAGTTCACCCAGCCAAGGCTGAGTGAGCATAAGGATAATGTCGCAGGCAAGACATCTGAGGACAGTGTCCAGCAAACAGATACCCTCATCAACACATAAACACACAGACCGAAACTACGGGTAAGATTCCCAGAGTAAACAGGCCCCATTACCCTCATTCCTGACCTTCTAGAAGGAGTCTGTGTTCATCGATAAGTCAACGTGTTCAGGTTGAGCACAAAAAAAGGATGGCCCACAGGCACTTGGGGGGGGGGGGCATGGTGTTTCAGAATGCCTGTCAACACATTGATTGGAACAAAGCACAATGGAGAGGTCAGCTCGTTAGATTTCATTGAGCCATTGTATAGGGCAGTGTTTCCCATTCCGGTCCTCAGGGACGCACAGACAGTCCAGGTTTTTGTTCCCTCAGTCAGGGAGCTGGGAAGGAACAAAAATGTGGACCGTCTGGCAGGGAACTCGGAGGGAGCAAAAACATGGACTGACTGTGCATCCCTGAGGACTGGATTTGGAAACACTGGTATTGGGTATAGAGCGGCCTGTGCTCAGATACAATGCTCTCTGTTACTGAAGTTTTGCTGATTTTGGGAGGGCAGTGCTGGGGGGCTTGGCCTCCCACTGTTCCGGTAAGGAGTCAGAGCTCATTTGCATAGAGAGCTTACAGGTCCAACCTGTCCCTCCTTTTTCCTGCCAAGCCTGCCCCTAATTTGATGTTTACTTGCATGCCATGTTGGGCTTGATCCCACCTGCTTTAAATAATTATTTTGAATAAATCTGTTCCTTGCCACTAAAACCCCACATCGAGTTTTTCTGTTCTGCATCTCAACTGATGAACATCTCTCGGCTTGTGTCAGCCCACACAGCCCTCCCACCCATCCATCCAAACCAGACGGGGGTGGGGGGGTAACACATCTTCTCAAGAACAACTCCAGTCATGGAGGGGCGGGTGTTTGCTTCTGCCATCGGGTGGCGCACTGGGCTCAAAAGTATTATATTTCAGGACTGGCACCTCAGACGGTTCAGCCTGTAAATACACACCATCTGACTCTCATTTATAGTGTAATTTTCATAAATAGATCATCTGGACACCATGATCCAGACAGACTTTAGGGAAATTGAAGTGAAAGGTTGCAAAAACCTCCACTGCAGTAGTCAGGCACCTGAGCTCTCTGTCCTCATTAAATGCAATAATGAAATTAGCATATTTATGTCAACTGGAGGAACAAGACAGGAACAATTTGCACCTGGCCAACAGTGAAACTTTGTGCTCCTGACTTACTTTCAATTCTGCAGCTTTTACCAGATGTTTATTTCAGAGAGTCATTAACACCCCCCCCCCCCTCACACACACACACACACACCCCACCCCCGTTACTTGGGGAGGGGTGAAAAGGCGATTGTTCAGTATGCGGAGGCCAACGCGTTCCCAGCCTAATTAAAACCCTCCTCACATCGTTCGGGAACGCTTCCTCCGTCTCCTGTGAGGCCTTTGCTCTCGGCATCTACGTCTCAGCTGAAAGAATCACGCAGTCATCCCCCTCCTCCCGGCTGGTGCAGCGGGGGGAGCCGGAAAAACCGGCAGGGAAGGGGGGGGCGTGACCCTCCCCCAACTTTAACCTTCAGCAGATTCTCACACGACAGCAGGCCCTTCGTGAAAACACTGACAGACCAGCGTGCGTCGATAGCCAGGGCTTGGGATGATTTAGCTGTTTGCTGCCAGACGTGTAACGTCTCTCCAGTAGACGAGGGGGGTCCTGTTCCACAGCTACACAGGAGCCCGGAAACTGCCGCATTGCCCAAGAGCGAGACCTTTCAGTCTGCCAACACCTTTGCAGAAAAGATCATTGACGGCTGACATGAGATATCTGCTGCTGTCTATACTCCCCAACTGGAGCCTCGAAATGAACACCTCACCACACCACCTCACCATTTACTTATGTGGCACACATGTTTGTCCAACAAGATGAACAAGTATGACTTGGGGTCAGAACTCAGGGTTATCCAGTGTGCAGATGGGATTAAGGGCCTTGCTCAAGAGCCGAACAGTGATATGATTACTCTGCAGGCCATGGCATTAAAACCCACAACCTTCCGGACACAGGCAGAGATTCCTACCCTGCTGAGTTACTTAGCCCTTTCGGAGACTTCTGGGTGCCAAGTGACAGTTTAGGCTCAGGTATACGTACAGTGTCACAATACTAGATTGTCCCGTCACGCAGGAGGAAATGAAAGAGGGATAGAACAAATGCCTCCAACAGAAATTCTGCGATCAAGGTTCTATCTGCTCACAATAACAGCACCTTACCTCCACAAGGCCCTCCGGTTTAGTGTAAACCAACAAAAGCGTAAACCCATTCCCTGTAATCCTTGCCTTTTAACTCTGACAAATGAGTTGGGATAATGTCCAGGGCCCCTGGGAATGGGCACTGGGTCGGCTCACTCGCCACATGCATCTAGGGGTTGGCGGGGTGCCTTTGGAGATATCCGCCATCGGCAGGTGCCATGTGGGCCCTTGTCATCTCGCCACATGTGATCCTTTGAATTGCATCGACTCTCATTGAGGTTTCCGCGGGCCGTCCTGGACTCATGCCTGGTGAGCCGTTGGCCTGAACCAGCCCTGCTCGCCACACAGTGCCTCTCTGGACCCTGTACTGTCCTCCCTTGCTTTCATAATTCTACATGGATGGGTAGTAAGTGGATGAAAAGAAAGCAGATTAAGTTAGGAATGACCTACATTGTCACACAGGAGGTTTACTGTACTCATGAATAAAGCAACGAAAAACGATGTTACTAACTAGTGAAAATAATCAAGACAAGGAAGTTGTACTGAATTACTCATCACCAGTACACTGAAGAAAATGGGACGGGCACTGTGGTCACTAAAAGTGTAGAATTGAACTCTCTTGAGATGTGAGTTGGGCTCTTGTTTTGTACATTTGTAGGGTGGTGTAACCTGTTGCTGTCTTGTCTCTGCCTTTCGGTCTGTGTCACTAAGACTCATGTCAGCTCTGTCGTTATGCTTGCCCATGTCTTGCACCCAGGTTTGCAGCCTTGGTTAGCCTTTTTGTTTGGCCGCCATCTTGGTTCTTGGTTTCAGTGTTTATTTATCCAGAGTCTAGTCTCTAATCTAATGGCTTTGGATATCTGCCACCTTCTTTCGGTCTTGGTTAGTCAGAATTCCACAGCTGGAGTACTAAGCAGCCAGAATCTTGTTTTAGGTCTCTTTTAGTGTTGCTGATTCTGTATTACAGCCTGATTTTCTGGTTCCAAAATCTGGATGTTTGTCCCTGGTTTCCCCGGTATTCCACATTCTCACACACCTTGTCTCGGAGGCGCCTGCCCAGTCAGCAGGCCCCAGACCAAACAGTCACCTGCTTCCACAGTCTCAGTGAGCATCAGACAGGAAGCCTGGTACTGTAGGCAGACAGTCAATTTCAGGGTGCCCTCTCTCAGTCTCCAGTAGTCAATGAAGAGAATAAATGCATCCCGGGTGTTACAAACTCCACGTAAAATTTAAACAACTACCTGATCGAAAAACAACAGTTTGAAACAAAATAAGTCTCCTAAATACATGGAGGTGGACTTCAGGCGAAATCCCCCACCCTGTATCCCACCCATAACCATACAAAGCTCAACTGTCATCACTGTCGAATCCTTTAAATTCCTAGGGACCACAATTTCTCAAGATCTGAAATGGAGGCTTGACATCCCCTCCATAACAAAGAGAGCCCAGCAGAAGATTTACTTTCTGAGGCAGTTAAAATTGCACCATCTCTCTCTGTCTCCGGTGGTCCAGTTTCACACTACAATCATTAAGTCCATCCTCATCTCCTCCATCACAGTCTGGTTTGGATCAGCCACTGAAAAAGACAAGGGCAGATTGCAACACATCACCCCCTCAGCAGAGCAAATAATCAGCTGTAACCTGCCCTCCCTCCAGACGCTACACATTAGCAGATCCAGGAAAAGAGTATGCAAAGTCACTGAGGACCTGTCTCACTCTGCTCTTTCAGACCTTACCCTTCAGGACAAGACTCAGGACAATCAGAAACAAGACCAGAAGACACGCCAAGTGGTTCTTCCCTCAGGCTGTGTCTCTCACTAACCAAACCAGTCTCTCAGAAACATTCAATTAGCCGTCACCTGCAGTGAACTATTGACCAGCATAACCAGTGAACCACTGGAAAACTTACTCTGCACAATTATATTCTGCACTCTTGCACGTTATGCACACATATTACAAACACTCTGTATACATATTGCACTGTTGCAGGTATAGTGTTGACTTGGCTGTTACTTAATAACTGTACTACATAAGAACCCTTTAAATTATTATATTAATGTATATAGTGTATATAGTTTATATCATGTAGTTTATATTTATATTTAAACGATTACTATGTATATACATATACATATAAAAAATGCATATTTAATTATATTATTATCATCATTACTACTGTTGTGATAATAAATTATCATATTATTATTATATTACCCAAATACTAATCTAGTTGTTTTTTTTTACTTTTCTGTATATGCCTTGCTAAACGGTGAATGTTCTTTCACTTGTGTTTGTCTTGTAACAGCACCAACAAACGGAGCCGGTTTTCAACCCCTGAGCTTCATGCTCATGACCAGCCCACTTTTTTACAGGAAAGTGAAAACTGGATAAATGAAGCAATACTTCAATTCTTATTATCCACTGGTTTTATTTGCTTATGTTGCACTACTATACAAATTTTTACCTGTAAATGGCTTAAACAAGAATAACATAATATCAATAACCCTAACAGCCGCCTCAGTAGCGTACTGGTCTCTGCAACTTTGTTTATTAACATCTCATTATCTATCAACATAAGGACTTCCTTCTCTGTGCACATTAGCACAAAGGCCTCCAAGTTCTCCTGAGTCAGTGAGCTTTGTTACCTGTCTTTAACAAATTTAAGGGCAGAGAAGCTTTTCTCACAGGCAACCTGAGTGATTGAAAGTGTCAAAATATCTTTTCATATACAACACAATACGTTTGTGCCTGAAATATGCTGTACAAAAACATATGACTTATTAGTCTTATAATTTCACTAATACACATCTGTGTAGTTTACCTCTGAATCTAAAATGTAAATCTCATCATTTTCGGAATATCTGGATTTCATATGGAATGCATCTATCACTTGTGTGCATATATGAGTATATTAAGTAACTTTAATTCATATATACTGTAATACCTGACTTACTGCTAATGAACAGTCCCTCATTCTTGGCAGAATACCGACTGACAGGGGGCTACTGGTCAGAAACTACAAAATGTTTAAATGGTCATTTTACTGAATACTCAGATCATGCTTTAGTTTTTATATAAAGGGATTCCCCGCTATATCGCGGATTTTCACCTATCGCTGATGGGTCTGGAACGTAACTTCCGCAATAGGCGGGGGATTGTTGTACTTTTTTTTTTTTTTTTTAATTACATTTTTCCACACATTGATTCGTCATGATAAGCTATAGAAATACGCTAATATTTGAATTGCTTTAATATTTTGTAACAGGTTGACCACATTTACCTGTTGCCAGGTCTTTTCGTTCTTTTGAAAAAATCTCTCTGATTTTGGCACATTTGGCTGCATCCTCCTCCGACGCTTTTCTTAGCTTGGCCTTTTCAGCTCCTCCTGGTCTATTCTTTTCCATATTGTAACGCTAACTGCTATTTTTCCAAGTTTAACAATCTGGATCAAAGTTGGACTGTTGGGCGTAACCAACTTGAACGACTGGGAAGGGGAGAACTCCCACAGGTGGCAGCACCCATGTAATCTATCGTTATAGCAGTAATCAGCAGTGTGTAGGGCAGGGATAGCAGGAAAACAAGCAGGGCAGTGGGACCCGAGGACCGACTTTGAGAACCACTGCGTTATAGAAAGGTTGCGATGTCACCTGTGATTGTGGATCATACGTGCTACTGTTTCAGATTCGCTAACACAAGGACTGTCAAATCAAATTATTTTATTTCCAACCAGCCTGAAAGTCAAGCGGCCGACTGGGAAATCTCCCGAATCTCCCAATTAGCCACTCTGGGCCAATTTCTTGTATAGTAACATACTGATTCTGATTAAGTAAAAAAATTGTGCAACTCCACCAAAGAGCAAACACTATGACCTGCGCTGTTTATCCAGGAAGAAAGAGCAGGAATGTCCAGCCACAAAAACCCAAAAAGGTCTTCCCTGGCCAGTGAAGTTGTTTGCAAAGAAAGGCCATCCTACAAAATGCTGTATTCCCATCTCCCACTGATGCAGGCCGGAGAGGCTAACCTCAACAGACCAGCAAACACACCCACCAGTAAAAGAGACCCATACACCTTAATTATGACCTCCTGCACATCGTCAATTGACCCCAATGTCCATAGTCACAGAACAGCATAGGCAGAGAAGTGCTGCCCTTGAGCTCGGCCGCTGCAGCACAGCTGAATGGAAGCTACCCGTCTGTACCCAGCCACGAACTTCCAGGAAGCCAGCAGTAGCCACACCAGAGAGGATACAAGAGGAACAACATAAGGCACATATAGAGTATGCATTACACTCGAAGGTGACTGCTGAACAGCAGTGCTAACATGCTCTGGCTCTCTGTCGTGTCCCCGGGATGAGCAGCGGAAAGCTGAGAAAATAAAGGGATGGTTCTGCAGCATGTTTATTTGCCAGGGCCTCCCAAGGAGCACTTCTAGAAGGACCAGGGGACAGTATTAAGGCATCTCTGTGGGACGAGGGAAGCGGGCATTTACCTGATTTGCAGCCATTTCGAATTACAGAATAATCGATTGCAGTGGAAGCCCGCTTATAGTACTCGGTTCACTACGGTTGTAGTGATCAAGCGCTTATATGGATCAAGAAGCAGCTAGGGACAGAATCAGTTAATAATTCGCTTATAGGCATCAAGAAGTCCGCTCTGAGTGTACATTTTGGGTATTTTTATACATGACAACATACGGAAAAAAATAAAACTACGCTAATTCTTTATTTATTTTTTGCTGACTTTGATTAAGCTTACTTCGCCTTGCGGTAACCCGTCTGCTTCTGGCTAGCTACCCGAGGCTACTGCCGCGTGCACAGAAAACACGATGAGAAAAAGAAAGTCATTTTCTCTCAATGACAAATGCAGGCCCATCGAAGTCTATGATAAACAGCCAAAAACCAGCCGCCGAGATGCAACGGTGAAACCACAATAAGCTATATTTTATGTACAATGTTGTACTGCATTGAAGCGTCGAGCACCGAGGAATCGCGGTGGCGGCGAGTGAAAACGACAAGAGGCGGAATAACATGTCCTTCTTTATGTGACTCCTTAAAGCGACCGCACAACAAGCAACAATAACACAAAAGCCATGAATAATACGGAAATACGGGGAAGTTACACAGAGGACGGTAATGTACCCACACGGCGGGTAATTATATAATGGCTAAGACATGTGTGGATGGGGCAAGAAGCGAGTACAACCACAGTTAAAGGCACAGGCGATAACCGGATACACAGTACAAGTTCGAACACAAAAAAACACAAACGGGCTATACAAGACATACACGGGGCTATATACACGTTCTCGCGAGGCATGCCGGGACATGTGGATGCCGCGCGCTACAGTATTATATCGTATTTTTGAATTATACATAGGTCACTAATTTAATTTATACCGAACTGTAATTTGAAACAGCTGTACCGTATTTTGAAAGAGTCAATAAAATTTTGTAAATAGTGTAAATTCTATAATCGTCCCTTTTATTAGTTTATATTCATGTAATATACAAACGTGAATTTGATGGTAATCTGCCTGAGACATAAAGAAAAAGGTGGGAAAAATGATATGATAACCATCCGCTTATAGTGATCGATCTCACCCAGACTTGATCACTAAAAGTGGATTCCACTGTTTTAGTATTAGTATTGCAGCCAGAATCCACACCCAGCTAAACTGTGTTCGGTTCACTTTGATAGAGGTCTAGCCCCGCCCCTTTTTTTCACTGGCCAAGCCCTCTTAAATGGTGACCACTGTGACAGTGATTGGGCAGCACCATTGACCCACCCAGACAAACCACAGTTTATTCGCTCTGACAAACGCATTGACCCTCACCATTTCTCCTCATTGACTTAGGGTCCAAAAATAAATCCATAATTCTAACATTAGGGAAAGGCATCAATATGATGTATATTTTTTATTATTTTAAAATGGGACAATCTATAATGGTATTGAAAATTATAGTGCATTATGTACAGAGATCAATCTGGTATGATGCCAAACCAGCAAAATGATAAACAAAGAGCTTTTTATCATTCAAGGTCACTGCAGAGACACTTGGGGGAGCCTGTCTTTAACAATGCTGTCTGCCACTCGAAGTGCCTCTAATAAACCCCTTCGTGTGTCAGTGGTCAGGAAGAAGGGTTATTATATCTGTCCAAGTCTGAAGACCTTTGCACTTTTATTAAAGGGTATTTTATGCCACTTGAATGCAATAATCATTGAATTCATTAAATGCAATAACCTTTGCCTGCCAGACATTCTCTGATGACTACACTAGCTATTATTGCTGCCTGATAATTCCAGTTCATTCAGGTTTAGCGAAAGAACAAGCACTGTTAGAATGTGTCCTTTCTGAGAAGCCATTTAAGGCCATAGTCTGCCCAAATACAGTATTTAACCCTGGTTTTATATTATGCGTTGGACTTGTTTTTCACTAACCATGACAACCAAGAATTGTTGCTGCGTTGCTTGGCTTGATACGTTTCCTGTTGTAGTCACTCGCTGTTTTAGATTACACACAGTGTACAATTTCTGTCACAGCGTAAGCAAGACGCAGGTGCGCATGCAGTGTATAGACTGTGGCTCAAGTGTACAATATGCTCGCTTACAGTTGTGAAGTATACAGGCGTACACTTCTTTTTGTGAAATGTACCTTATGTTCACTTCCTGTTACGGAGCACACATTGTGTGCACTTATTATGTGTGGTACAACCACAATAATAAGAGCATACACCCTATATTTCCTGTTGCAGCACACATTTTCTTTTATGGAGTGCACATGCTGTGCTTCTTATAGAACAGTGCTTCTCACCCTGGTCCCCGGGGCCCCCAGACCCGTTTTTGCACCTAGCAGGAGCTGGGAGGGAGCAAAAACGTGGACCGTCTGGGGTTCCCTGAGGACCGGGTTGAGAAGCACTGTTGTAGAGTAAGTGCTCTGTATATATCCTAATGTATATATTCCTCATATTTACTGTCCTCCGGGTTACAGAACAGAAAACCCAGTTAAGATCTAGAGCTCTAAATCTAAATCCTTTTAGTATTAGTTTTCCAGCTGTACAACTTGAACTTATGTATTTTAGTTGGATGTTGAATGAAGCAATTTATGGCAAGTACTGGCTCCAAAGCACCCCAGCAGGCCTGATCCTGGAACTACATATTCAAGCTTGACCATGAGACGCTTTTCTACCCAACAGGCAATTTAACATTTTCATTTGAGATCTGTGCCTGTCAGCCTGTCACCCTCCACCCCCCCATGTCACAGAAATATACAGTGAAGAAAAAAATATTTATACACTGCGAAAAAATGGTCAAAAACGGAAATGAAATTATGGATATTGATGAGCAAACTGTAAATCTGTTTAAAATGTTACAATTATGTGTGCTATGTAAAGAAACAACTTTTATTCAAAATTTATTCTGGAATTGTATTCAAATCATTTATGGCATTCAAATAATTATTTGTACACCTGGCCAATCATAGAGCTGCATGAAAATGTGACAATGGGAGGAGTTCCCAGTCATAATAGAGATCATTTAACACGACACATAACAGCAGGTGTTACAAACAGGCAGGCAACTGGGTGCCCTTAGTTTCTACAAGTAGCCTTGGTGGTCATTCTCCACACAAGCATTTGTAGGGTTAGTTCAATTTCCCAAAATGGCTAAAACTGCTGAAATGCCCAATGCATTGAGGAAAAGAGTCATAGAATTTCACAATTAATATCCTCAATTTCATTTCCATTTTTTCCACAGTGAAAAAAATCATTTCTAGCTACACTGTAAATGGCAATGAAGATACAGGGCGCTGCAGACTATATCTGGAGTTGAAACGCCATTTTTGCAAGCTCAGATCTCCATCTCATGAGGCACTTTGCCGACACCCAGGTCATAACGACAATATCACACGCACTGGCACTGATGCCACCGCACGGCACCAGGATAAGGTCAAGGCAATCCCAGGGTTGGGGGCTCTGCCCTGCCTCGCCCCCACACGCAAAGGTCACCTTTCAAAGGCACGGTGGTGGGAGGTGGGCATAAAGGATGCAGTGTGTGATTGGACCCTTTATCTCTCGTGTTCCTGCGCAGGCCAGGCGGGGCACGTCCCCTCGCTCGTGCATCCGGTCACGCTGCCGCCTGCCCTCCTGACACAAAGCGTACCTGTCTATGGCCCTCCTGCCATCTCCACACCACCACTTAGTCACATGATTTCCTCCCATAACAGTAAAGAACATCTAACACATTATTTCATACCAGAGAAATATTCTTTCATCCATCAATGCTCAAAATTAAGAAAAAAAATCTGTTAAACATGAAAAAAATCACAGTCAAACATGGATAAAAGGATTAGTGCTGCTTTGTATTTGCCTGACACTTCTTTAAAGGAAAACCAAGACTCTCAGGACGTTTCCCCTAATCACTCTCGATCAGGCTGTCCATACCCCTCTATCAGCCCTTCAATGCACATCTACACATGTAAGCCCTTACTGTCCGCATGAAAGGAGCCTCTTCATTTATATTCACCCTTCAGACCGTGCACAGCCCCCTCCCCCAAAAGCCACCCTGGAGCCTGTAGCCTAGCCTAGGATGCATAGGGGAAAGGCAGGGCAACATTCTGAAAGGATTATTATTATTATTATTATTATTATTATTATTATTATTATGGTGGTGATGATGATGGTGATGATGCTGGTGGTGGTGGCAGTGTGTTTATAACCTGGAGTCCCTTGTAATGTCATACTAACTGTTGGTGCATCATTTCCAAAAGCCCAGTCTATAATCAACAAGATGCTTTCCTATGCACAAGATGCAATATGGCTAGATCCTCTGCACAGAGGGACATAACACCTAAAGATCTTCATCCCCTGCTTCCGCTTACAGGCCTTCTCTCTCCCCATGGCAACCCAGAGACACACCCAGGTATAATGACACGCACGCACACACCCCAAAGTGGCAGCATTACATAAAGCCTGCACTCATGCTGATGTGTGAATGTCAACATATCTCTTAAGCTTACCAATATTCCCAGAGACATGCTGTCAGTAGCTATGATTCTCAACATCTGCGGGCAATATGGCGATACCTCACTGGCCCCAAGCTAAGGTAAAATATCACCTCTCACACTTCAGTTACAATTTATACGTTCATCCAAAACATACTGACCTCATTCACTACAGATAGGAGACAATTTAAACCACTTAGTTTAATAATGAGTTTGTAATTACCAGGATTAAAAACAAAAACATAAATCTCTTCAGGATAATGTTCTTAAACATTGTACAATATCAGATTAACATACTGACCTTGCGTCAATTTTACACCCAGCAGGTTTATTGGGCACACATAACTTTAGCTTTATATTTAATAGTAAAAAATCACCTTTCTTCTCACATATTCCAGAGTAATTTGTTATTGTGCAGAACGAATGTCACAGAAACCAGTATTCATTTTGATGTTTTTTTTATATAATTGGGATTTATACATCCTGACCATAAACAATATGCATCAATTCACCCTTAAGGTTTGGTTTGGTTTGATTTCAGAAGCCAGGGAATAAAGCAGCCATTATATCCCATTAAAGATACTCTCTTTGTGATAATTGTGACTTTCATAATTGTGACACATCATGCTATACAATTGTTCCCACACGTAATAATTTTGAAACCAGCCAAACTTTAAGCCTAGATTTAAGCGACCTAAAAATTGGCCGATTAGAATCCAGTGATATTTTCTAACATTGTTTGGTTTTTATTTGTGTCTATTGAGCATGTTGATTTTAAAGCAGAGGGTGAAAAACAGATGTACTATTCAAATACAAAGGACAAACATTTTCAAAGATGTAAACATATACACACACATAAACGTGTATATGTGTGTGTGCGTGTGTGTGTGTGTTGAAATATATATGCTGTAGAAACAGACAGACACAGAGGCAGAGGTAAGGTTAGAGATACAGATATAGACTGATGTCAAGGATTCATTAGGGACATAAAAGATTGCAGTGCTTAATACAAAACTGCTTTACTAAGTACAGAAACGGCAATTAGCCTAATGGAACGTCTTGATGAAAACAGATGAGCTACGCTCAAGGTACTCAATTAGGCAGACATATAATATGCGGAAGACAAATAACATATGGATGCCAACTGATAATTGGAATAGCAGTTACACCTAAGGAAGGCTGTAGGGCAATGAAGACTGACCCACATTCCAGGCTCTGACAGTAGGATCAACTCCATCTCCCAATGCGTCAATCATTTTCACTCATGCTTTGTCACCAATATATTCACCGCCGTTGCCAAAATATTATCATCTTTATTTTGATATTAGACAGGCATTCACAGGTACATTGATGACCTAAGTCTGCATGCATTTCCATTTACCTCATAAACAATATAGCACAATTTGATATGTT
The DNA here is from genome assembly GCF_023856365.1 of Brienomyrus brachyistius. Taxonomy (NCBI): domain Eukaryota; kingdom Metazoa; phylum Chordata; class Actinopteri; order Osteoglossiformes; family Mormyridae; genus Brienomyrus; species Brienomyrus brachyistius. The sequence goes on from NC_064545.1 coordinate 12,415,127, forward strand.
TGCCTTCAGTTATCTAGCCTAGATTTGCATTTGTATTATACAAAACAGGTGACCTCAGAGGGATCCCGAATAAGCCACAAGGTACCCCAAAGAAAGAGCATTTATGGCAAGCTAGTTTATCATGATTACTAGAAGGCCACCCCACCCCCCACCCCCCAAGAATCTTTGGTCACTACAAATACTGCAGTTTATCACAGATAGCTATTAAATAGCAGTCACCTACATTGCAAGGGAGTCTACTTTGACTAATTTGATTTTTTTTTTTTTAAATCTGCAAAAATTGCATTGGCTGAAACTAGTTAAATTAAAATTAAAAAAATCACAATAGAGGTTTTTAATGCCCGAAGAAATCAAATAAAATTACCCTTAATTTCATATCTGATGCCTTATTCTTATATCTGTTATACAGCTGCTTGTCTCATGTCAGCTTAAAAAACACTATAAGATGCCACAATCTGGAACTTAAACTAGCATCAGCTTTCTTTCAACCACTATACAAGCTATCCATCCATCCATCCATTTTCCAAACCGCTTATCCTACTGGGTCGCGGCTATACAAGCTAGTTTATTATTATTATTATTATTATTATTATTATTATTATTATTATTATTATTATTATTATTATTATATTTTTATGTTTCCCTTTGAAATAAGGAGTGCAGACCCAGAGATAAGTCTGTATTCAAGTCTGCATTATTCAATAATTTGGAAGAGCAGTACATCAAGCTGTCAAAAATTCCAGATATCTGCCATTTATTATCCTGTATGTACAGGAGCAGCAGTTGATCCCCATAATAATCATTATCATGGCCATAATATTATCGCTGCAAGGCAGCAACTAAATGGGTCCAGCAGTTTTCTTTCCCCTTTTTTATGAGAAGGCTATAATTATATTTCTTCTGTTTTAGACATGATGCTGACTTCAACGTTTGTCACGTGACAGTGATTGTAACATTTGCAGCTAATTTACCATGAAACCACACAGGAGCTCAGGCTTCAAATGTAACATATTTGCGATTGGAAAAAAAGATATGTGTTAATACAAAACATTTGCATCATCATTAATTCGATTAAAGTGTTTAAAGTCACGGTTCTAATATTGTTTGATGTTGCACTGTATGGCTAAAGTTACTGTAATGCCAAGGTAAATCAGAAATAGTCATGGGCTGTGGGACTTCGCTAGAGGATAGAACTGAAAAAAGAGATGCATTCTGATCCGTGAACGACGTTATATTAAAGCTTAAGAATGTTCTATGTACATATGGGTGTGTTACATAGGCCTGTACTAGAAACTGCAGGACCTTTAAGCTTAACAAAAATATCTAAAAGGAATCAATACAGAACATAGCACAAGTGCAAAGAAATCGATATGCGAACACCACAAAAGTCAACTAAATGGGTTATTACAAAACCATAATAACGGAATCTGAAAGGTTCCGATCATCCGTTAATATCACAATTAACATAGGCCTATGTAAAACGGACCGCATTCGCTGTCTCAAATGTCTTTAATGAGGTAAATATTGAATTAGCTCAAAGTTTAATTAGAAAATCTCGACGAGAAGTCAAACGAAGATTGCTGCAGCTCCATGTGGCATGTGGGCCATGCTTTATACACACCGTTCTGAACAAAAAGCACACAAAGTGTAATTATCCGTATTGAGTGTAAATAAATACACAATTCCGCAGGTGGTGGTTCGGCTGGGGGGGAGCGGGGATACATTATTATCCCCGTCTCATAATGCACGAGGAAAATCTCATATTCCTACACTTGTGCAACGGTGTAACGGTAAAATTTTTCACGCACTAACCGAAAGTTGGAAACGCCCAACAGCAAATGTCCCCTAGAAGGCTGATATTCATGGCTTGTATTAAAACGATGCGGCACATCGGGGTCGGTAACTGCGCAAACCTGGCGCCATAACTAGAAACGCAATCCCTCCATTTAACGCATCTTCTTTATTAGGGCTTTATTAATCCCAGAGGCTCCGACTGCTCTGTCGGACATGCCATTAGCAGGACCCTGAAAGACACTTCAGGCGGATCGCTTGGCTCCCGAGCAATCCGCTACCTAGCTGAACCCTATGAACAGGCGAAGCATCACCCCCGAAGCCCTCCCCTAACAGCCAGGCTGGCTCATTCGTAACTTTCTCCAGGTGCGGCATGGTTATTTATGCATACGACAACTTAGTTGGAGATATCTGCATACATAACAAATCGGGCAAATATATCAGGGATGGTCAGAAAACCTTCGTTTCTGTTACACGACCTCCGTGGCCCGGCGTCTCCAATTATTCTACTCACTTCCCCGCACGCAGAAGAGGGAGCTGTCCATTACGAGGGGTGCTGATACACCAGTCCCACCTCTTCAAAAACTGCAGGTGCACACACGTAAATTAAAGCTACGATCCTATAGGTTGCACGCAAAGAGCTGCACCTTCTGCAGAACTGTGTCGTAAAAGAGGTTATCCGGCAGCGAGGCTAATTATACTTTTAATTTCGTTTTTTTTTATTGCTCATGGTCCCATACTAGTCGTTGATTTCGAATGCACTCTTTTTTTATCTACGGCCTTTCTGTAAAAAGCCCCGAACATCCCCTCTAGTGGCCTGAACAAGCGAGAGAAGAAATGCGTGCAAACCAGCATTTTATGCGATCCAAATGCAACAGCACAGTGCTTACCCTCAAACTCGCGTATCAAAAAATTTATAATTAGTAAGGTGCAAATAAAGCATTTCATAGAAAAGTAAACTTGTATAAATATCAGCACTGTTAGTTGCCGGTAGATTAAATGGGCAAAAGCTCACGGTTTAGACTATATGGAAATTGGGTGAATTCAGTGCAAAGCGGAGGGGTTGTCATGGTATCCTAGTTCTTGGCTATCCCCAGCAAAGAATAAATAATGAATCTGTTTTTGTTCCTCTAGAACTGACTTTTCGCATTGCCCCTCGGACCACAAACACGCTTTAAAATGCACTGTGTATGTGCAGCAATATTTTGCATTATATACCACAGTTACATACATACATCTAGACACCAACACATGTAAAAATCACAGTTTCACAACCGGAAAATTCACTGTAGACGCTTAAGATTTGAAGACAAAGCTCGGGAGACAGTGATCCTGAACTTCAGAGACCTCTTAGAGGAAAAGCCTTCGTGAAAAAAAAGTATGTCATGAGAATCCGTGTTCTATTTTTAAGGAACTGCTATGTAGAGTTTGCAACAAAAAAAAACATTTTTTAAGAAAATTTAAAGTAAACATATTCTATGCCTTTGTTCTCAGGATTCGTCCAAGACGAAACAATATTTAATGCCTTTCGATTATGAATATCTTTAAAAGTATTTTTAAATTAATGAAACAAACAAAATTTCTATTAATAAAAAAATAGTTATGAGAGAAATATATTATTTAAATTTAAATGCTGCAGTATAGTAGTAAATTCCATTGTAGACATCTTGCCACAATGCTTTTGGCAGGACATCGTCTAATCCAATGTTAGAAAATATCGCTTGGGCAAATGTTGCCAGAGTGTACGTTTAAGAACACGTTAGGAGCTGAAAACGGTGTTTAGAGCACAAGACGTATCTATGTCACCACCTGCTGTCCTTTTGATCCAAAATGAGGACCTTATATATATATATATATATATATATATATATATATATATATATATATATATATATATATATATATATATATTTACACTCACACATACACACATACTATACCTAGCGCGAAAATTACTTAGAAGTAATTAACATGCAGAAATGTAGTGACTGGATGCACCTTTATGAATGAAGGTTTATTTTGAATTATCTCTTGGTCAAATGAGAAGATTCGTTATTTACTTTTTTTCCAGTTAAGTTCGGTGGGAAAGGGCTTTCTTCTATTGCATTGTACTCTCCATTTCAATAAGGGATACGCGACCATTATTTACTCATTCGAAAATTCCATGTACACGGAAGCCATTTACACAACAGGTATATTCGCCCACACATATATTTATACATATTTATGTGAATGTGTGTATGTGTGTGTGTGTGTGTGTGTGTGTGTGTGTGTGTGTGTGTGTGTGTGTGTGTGTGTTTATTAATATATACATTAACTGTCTCGCAGTAGTGAAGCACACTATTCGGTCTCGAAGTACCATACTAAAATAGCAGAGTGGTCTGTAGATATTGTGCTACTTAACACTAATAAAGGAAAACCAGAGATCCACTTTAACGCTTTGAAAGCATTAAGGCAAGTTTAAAGGCGGTAAGATGAAAAACAAGCACTGCGGTCAAACACATGCGAGATTGAGGAGTTGAATTAAAATCTATGCACCTACAGATTGAATGCAGCACTGGCATTTACTTTATGAAGACTTACATGGACGTGATGTTCTTGAACAGATCTTGGATGCTGTTGCTGTTATTGCCATTGCCCACGGTGTCTTGCAGAGCGAGCAAAGGGAAGAATTTCCCATTGTCAGACTTATTGCAATAAATCTCGGTAGAAGAACAAATGCAGGTCGGCGGGCAGTCCAGCATGGAGCTCAGATAGTCCTGGAAGATGCTCAAGAGAAATAATACCTTCCACCAACAGATTCGGAGTGTAAAGAACGATACATCCATGTTTCCCGAGCTAAAAGCGGGGTCTGATGTCCTGCGTTAGTAAAGAAGTAGAGATGTTAGTGTCGAGTTTGGATATGTGTGTGCGTGCCTGTGCCTGTGATTATGTGAGCGTTAATCAGTGTGGAGGTATGTCAAATTAATACCAATGCCGTAAATGTCCGATTTCAGAAGCCGACAAGTTGAACAATACTCCGTCACAACAGAAAGGCTTGCAAAATCAATACTCCCGCTCCGTCCTCCTCTCCCGACCTCATGGTATAGGTTTACCCCCGTCGTCTGTTGCCGTTAGTCGCCTGGCACTTGGCTGTTCACACACAGCTGTAGGACTCGCAGGAACAGCGGCAGGGGGAGGGAAAAAAACGAGATAAAAAAAGACGCGGAAAGGAGAAGTGCGAGCTCCTGGCTTCAAGTCCCACCTACTGGGCAGAATGGAAAGTGACACACCTGCAAAACAGCAAAGAGAGCAAATAGTAATGAACGTCAGCGGGCATTAAAAAGGCAAAGAAAATGCGCTAAAAGCCGTCGACAACATATATATGCATCCCATATGCAAACCGTCCTATAATACCGGTTATGAAATGTAATGCCTTTGAATCAGCGGCTGCACCTGCCAGCGCTCGTGTTCCCCGCAAACGGCTCTTTTTAGCGATCAAAGGCGAGACGCTCCGCCGGTGGAAGTTGGAGATTTCCGGGGAGACTGGAGGCAGCGCGGGTTTGATTTTTCTCAATATTTGCATTGACGTTTGCATTTCAGAGGGTGTGGCGTTTGGACAGTGACTAGTTTAGGCAGCTTCAAGTCGCAACGATCAACAAGAGGAGATGTACTGGATGAATTCATTTAATTTTTGAATAGTGATTATGCATTGATTTAATTTGTCTTTTTTAACACCCGTCTATGAAAGCCAGGTTGAATCTGTTACGTGTAAGCAGATTAAAAAACGATCGTGAATGAATCAGGAACCCATTGTATTACTGGCTTTTTCAGTTATATTACCTATACATTAATTTTGCCATGTAGGCCTAGACTACTTAATATCAATTTTCCATAGGCTACATCATAAATGTGTGATTGTGTGCATGTCTGCGCGCGCGCTTATACGTTCTATTAAATTCTCTTAGTGATATTGCATGACAGCGTGGACTTGTAAGCGGCTCCAAGCACCGAATCATATTAAGTGGCGAGTCATCGCTGATCTTCTGGCACAAATGGGTGGCGAATACAGACAATACTATAAAAAAAATCAATGTCACCTTCATCTGGTGTGTCGCGGTAATAAACGATCTACAGGTTTTTGTGACCGTTAAAACAATGAACTGCCACGGAGCGTCAGTGATTGGATGAGTGACAGTATCATCTATACGATATCCATTGAATTGCGCTTCTATCTGAACACTCTTAAATAGTAGGTTTGTGATTAGGTCTATTTAAACAGATTTGACTGTTCACTGAGCAGCATAACTGACACGAGAAACACAAAGATTTCATTTACGTTAAGGGTGCTGGAAAAACTCGCAGTACACGATATGGGGCGAAAAACCACAATTTAGTGAATTAATCTGATTTTAGAAGATTGTGAATTAGTAAAGATTATTATTAGCATATCCATATGCTATTTATGAAATTAAAACTAGCTATAGTTTTTAGATTCGTTCCGGGATAATTAGGCTATAGATTGCATTGTAATCAATTCAATAACTTAGTGGTTTGTAAAACATCTTAACATTTGGAGCAGGCGCCTCACTTCACATTCCCTTCATGTATTTAATTGGTTTAACAGGAAATAATAAAATTGTAATGAATTACGTGATTAATTAAACAAATAAAAGCAAAACAATCTACAAATAAATTCTCTAAACAAAGGGGGAAAGACATAAAATAACCCGAGTGGGAATACAGCCCATAAAATGAGCAAGAGAATGTAGGACAACGAAACACGATGTACGGAAATTAACTAAAATGTACATATTTCTGTTCGCACATACAGAAATGCTGGATCATTTTCCATTCATTATATGAAGACAGAGCTTATTCAGTTCCAGATGTTGTGCTGACGTTGCAAGAATGGGCTTTTATAATAGTATTTTCTTTTTAACCAACAAAGCCCCGCTTTCTTCTCAAGTACATGATTTGTTCGTTTTTTCCCATTCAGTGCATATCTGATTATTGTTATTAAGATTGTAGGCGTGAAATTCAGTTGTTGTTAAATAGTTTATAGGACTCAAATGATTTATAATTGTAAAACTGCACTAAATAGTTAAAGCTGTTCACCCGAACTTGCACCCGTGTCATGTGTTTAAAATAAAAAGTTAAGAAAATCCCTTCAGACGCTGAAAGTGTGTAATTTGACCTTGAGAGCTTTTTACCTTATCTTGAGAAAGATGAATGTTTCAACTGTAATTACAAGCACCGTTGCTCTCAAGGTTTTCAGAAACTAAGTCAAGGAGCAGAAATGTCCACCCTGTGAGCTGAATTCGCGGCTAAACCATTAAGACGATATTTCGAGGCAAGTTTGACCATCCTACCTTGTATCAATGAGCTTCGCGAGAATATAATCCCATGACCCCACCCATATCATTGGCTAATCATCAGGGGGGCTGCTAGTGATTTTGGGCCCCATGAAAGCGTATCATTTTTGGCACGCTTAGCAGTGCACCTCCGAATGTGACCACACCTGCCCGTGACACACTGACAGACCTCTCCCCTGCAAGTGACCTTTTAACAGGGGACTGGACCTTCCCAGATTCCCTGGGACAAATTGTCCTTTGAAGTGGTTAACCAGCTCTGTCTGCTTTCAGAACATAATGTACACATACGGAATATTGCATCACAACATCAGAGGTCTACGATCTATGCTGCTTGACAAAGTCCAATGTAGCCTAACTGTATGCCCAATGATATTACCCTAGACGCAATCTCAGAGCTCGCTTCTGAAAGCCTAGCGCCAATTGTGTAGTTTAAAATGGTGCAAAACAGAAATAATTGAAAATCTGAACAAAGAGAATAGTTGAAAAGCATGTCATAATGGTTAATTTCCTATATAACTTTTGTGGTGTAATGTTACAGCTGAGGTCATTTGAATGTACTGTACGCTGCAAGTGTCTGATATGCTTGGATGAATTTGTCATATTACCCTGGCTGAGAAAGCACAACATAGAGAAAGAAAAAGCACAAAGAAAGTCCCAATGAGATACTACATGCATTGGTCGGTTTGCAGGAAGTAAATATTGCTTTTCAACCAGGCATCAAAGAGTTTTCGTCTTAATTTTCAATTTGTGGGTTTCCAAAATGTCGGGAACACTAAGAAGGAAATCTGTCAGTGGTACGCAGTGGTGCTCACCTGCCTGAAGCGGGCTGGGCAGATGTTCATCTGCTGAAGGGAGAAGCAGGCAGGGATCGGGGGGGCAGGAGGCACAGGAGGGGCTGCATTCGGGGGGCTTTGGAGTCACAATAAATCGGGGAATTGTCGTTTGAGATTATTCTGGGTGGAGGCCTGAAATGTGTTATTTAGTACATGGTCTGATTTTCAGGGACTGCCCCCCCATTGTTTGATCAGTTCATAGGTCATTTGTTTAAAGTAAATAAGAAATGCAAAAATAGATCAATATACAGTAGTTTCTCCAACTAAGAGGCTGAAATACTGAGCTTCCTGACTTTAGCAAAACATTTTTGTACTTTGTTCTACATTTAAATGTAGATATCTTTTTATGTAATCACTGTACCTTAATAATCGCCCTACCTGGTGGATAATTATAGTGAATTGGACAAAACCACCCTGCATTTTTTCATGTCTATAATAAAGTACCAGGAATAAGGCAGCCTTACTTAATACTATTTGTATGGGTGCACTGCATACAATTAGTTGCAATTTAACAGTTACAAAAAAAAATCCATATTATGGAAGAATTCTCCCTCACTGTCATTCATAATAAAGATGAACTGTACAAAAAAAAACACTTTCACAAAGGTGTCTGTACACCGTGCAACTTTCAAATTGCTATGTTCAAAAACTGTCAAACAAAATATTTAAATTAAGGATATCACTGAGCTAATTTACTTTGAAATTAAATATTATGATGTAATAACACTGCACATAAAGAAGTCAGGTTTATATATTAATGTGTATGAAGTTTATCAGTGCTGTATGTTCCTGATACAGCATAATCAACATAAATCTTTAACTGAAATAGATCTGCTTAGGCTCAGAACATATGCATGGCAAACCTGTGCATCGTTTTCTGATATTAGATGTGTTTCTGTGTGGGGGGGTATATTTAAAACCTGTTATTTTGACATTGTGGGGACTATTGAATAAAAATCTGTCACTGCAATCAAAAAACTAAAAATGCCAAAAGTCTTGTATTTTGTGTGATTATTTATAATTAGGATTAGAGCTGGGTAGGGATTAATATTGTCATTGTTGGGATTATGGTTTTGACTATAGAAATGAATAGATGGCCCCACAAAGATCTGAGAACAGGTCTGTGTGTGTGTGTGTGTGTGTGAGCGGGTATACCTATCCTTATGGGGACACAATGTCTGATTGTATGAGGACAAAATATCTGATTTTTTTTAAACCGGTCCCCATAAGGGAAAACTCTACCTTATAAAAATCAGTGACTGCTATGAAAAAACTAAAAATGCAAAAACTCTTGTATTTTGCTTGGTTACTTATGGTTAAGGTTAGGGCTGGGTGGGGGTTATGGTTGTCATAGTTAGCATTAGTATTTTTCCCATAGAAGTGAATGAGCAGTCCCCATAAGGATAGGTATACCCTACGTTTGTGTGTGTGTGTGTGTGTGTGTGTGTGTGCATGTGTGTGATTTATGTTTATATTACATTACATGGACCAAATGTCCACCTCACTGTAAGAAAAACCTGTTATTTTGATGTTCTGGGTATAATTTTTCAGGTCCCAACAAAGATCTGTGAATGCAGTCAAAAATCTAAAAATGCCAAAAGTCCCGTATTTTGTTTGGTTACTTATGGTTAAAGTTAGGGCTGGGTGGGGGTTAGGGTCATCATGTTGTGATTAGAGTTTTCCCCATACAAATGAATGGTGAGTCCCTACAAAGATATAATTACAAACCAGTGTGTATCTGTGTGTGTGTGTTCCAGGCATACATTACTTTGTGGAGATTGTGATAAAAACCTTTTTTTGTACCTTGTGGGGACCATTTTTATAATTCAGTATTATAAAAATCTGTGATTGCAATCAAAAAACTAAATATTAAACAATACAATATACTGTCATATATAAATATATACTATACAATACATTAAAAACAATCTTTCTTACTGTCTGCTGTCATGTGCACAGCAGTGAAATATAAAACTGATCATTGAAGTGGTTTAAAAAAAATGAATTTACATCACGTCACTGATAATAGTTAGGATTTCCCCCTCGGCTCAGATTAAGTTAAAAACATCAACGTGTGCTGCACTGTATCACATACTAAGCCTTTAATGCTTCTTGACCACAAAGTAAGCCACAGTCAGATCATGAATAAATTATGGGCAATTTAGTGCAATTTATATTGTCAATTAAGTGCGATGCGTCCAGCCTCATGCCAGCTTAACACTATCAAAACAACTTAACGTAATGGAGATGATCACCTCTTGCCTTTTTCGTAATTTGCATGGCGCCTTTTCCCAAGTTCCCGTGTATGGGATGTTTTTCTTCCCAAACTTGTGCATTTCCCAAAAGCCACATAACTGTAATTTCCCTGGAAGGGGAAATCAGTTATTATTGTGTTACACAGATATTATTTGTTAATATTACAACAATACGCCTGGTTTACAGGACAGAGACGACCTCAGAGATGCCAATTTCATCTACGTTTGGCTAAATTGGGTGTCTTTGTCTTACCTAACCTGTACTTACGTTCTTGGCAACGAAGTAACAGTGATCAGCGGCTGGGTACACAAACACAGACTCTCACGTGCCTGTAGTAGATTGAGTGTCTACTGTAAACCCCCACCTCTGTCCGCATCTCCAGAGCACTGACCTGCCCGCTGTTGCTCGCTGCCCATCCTCCAGGCGAAAAGATCAGTTTCCAGACCCGTGGGGCTCGAGGTCTGTTTGACAGTGCAGGGGATCGCGGCCATCTGTCAGCCGCCGCTCTGCCAATGACACGAACAGAGGTTCGCTTTTAACAAGCGCTACATTAAGAGCGCCGACCCGAGCGCACGCTCCGCTGACGCGCTGCCAAGCGGAGCCGCGGGGAGCAGCCCACACCATCGGAATCCCCCACCTTCTGCCATATTTTTACAGTTTCAGCAGAGAGTGCGTCTCCATGCCATAGGAATACAAATACGGACTTAAATAAGGTTCTTATTGTTTTGATTGCATTCAAAAACAACATTTAAAGAAATTTAAATAGGCTGATCATTATATTAACAATAAATGATGTTCTTATTCATTTACAGACATGTAGTCAAAAAGTATGCCAGCACGATGGACATGGCTGGACGCATGGGCTTTCAGAGTGGGGCAAAGTCACGTGTCAAGCTATTTCAAACGACGTCACCTGTTACCGATCATATAAGATCCATGTCCATACCCAAACACGCGAGTTCAGTTTCCTTCCTTCCATACCTGTGTCACATAACTATATTCACTGTCCCACTCAAAGCAAGTCTTACAATTTCGTATATAACTTTGGATACAGCATTTCTAACTTTTTGGATACAACATTTATAACTTTCCTATATTACTTTGGGTACAGCTTCATTTTCTGTATCTGTTCTTAGAAATTGAAGTCAGATTGGTCCTATGGTACATGGGTGATGATAAGTGAAGTTGCGAGTTGCTTCTGGAGATTTAATGCATGAGGGTGTATCATAAATTCAGACCGAGGAAAAGGTAAATGTGGCGTTGAACTTGCTTGTTGCTGCAGAGTCACATGGTCTTATTCACTTGAGTTCAGGTGAGTTTGACAAAGAACTGTCCTTGCAACGTCAACCCTTTTCTGCCTCCCTACAGCACAGGTAGGAAGTACAGAAAGGCACAGAGAGCTATAAAGAGATTTGCATGAGCCTGCCTGTTATTCATGTCCGCGTTTTTTATATAAAAAAAACGTGCCCACTCATAAAACCCTACTGACCTAAACGTACCCCAACCCTCTTTACAGTAGTGAGGACCAAGTTGCCTGGCAACCTGTGTGCAGAAGTGTTTATCAGTGTTTCCGCCGGGTGCTGTGGTTTGTTATTCCATGCAGGTCACAGTTTCATTGCATTTCATGCCAATTTGCCCGGTCTGCATGGAAAGCTGCGTCTTCTGATGGAAAATCTGAGGCATGAGGGTCTGCTGTTGCTGGCTCTTTGTCAGACGAGCCTGAACCGATCCGAGCTCATACCGAAGTTCTATAGTTTGTGGTACGGATTATGAACCCTTGTAGCACATTTGAGATAACGGGATATGACCTGAACTAAAATGAACATGATCATTTAGGTAAGCAGACCACTCAGATATCTGAGAATATTGCCACCATATTTTTTATGCTGGAAATTAGACTGTCAGTATCAGAGGAAGACCGGTTCACCAAGCTGGGAAAATGCATTTGAAAGTGAAAATATTACAGATCAAAAAAGTGTGTAAAGCCATCTTTATATAATAATAATAATAATAATTATTATCATCATCATCATCATCATCATCACCATCATCATTATATATATATATGACCTGAGCTCGAGTCTCCGCCTGGGTCACATGTGTGTGGAGTTTGCATGTTCTCCCCATGTCGTCGTGGGGTTTCCTCCGGATACTCCAGTTTCCCCTCACAGTCCAAAAACATGCTGAGGCTATTTGGAGTTGCTAAATTGCCTGTAGGAGTGCATGTGTGAGTGAATGGTGTGTGAGTGTGCCCTGCGATGGGCTGGCCCCCTGTCCTGGGTTGTTCCCTACCTCGTGCCCATTGCTTCCGGGATAGGCTCCGGACCCCCTGTAACCCAATGGGATCAGCGATTTGGAAAATGGATGGATGCTTCCTCTGAAATTATGGACTGAATAGTAAGTGATGTCCAATATCGTACTATGCATGACTCCCATAAAATCATGCACTGAAAGAATTTAGGTTCATTTTATTGTATGTAAAATAGTAGAAGCATGAAACTTGAAATTCCTCCTAATTTCCATCTAATGACTACAATAAAATATTCCAGTTTTAGATATGCATTTTTGGTCATTATGTGCAAAACTATTAATGCAGTAAACCAAAGTACTCAAACCAGGAGTAAAAAAAACACTGGTTTCAGTAAGATGAATGAAATGAATAAATAAAAATAATTCTACAAATAAACATTTAATGTTTTACATATAAAAAGAAAGAAAGCATGTTCACATCTAAAATGTTTTGGTTGTATAATTTGGTAAATAGTCCAGGACTTCACCAGTACAGTAATAAATGCAAGGGCCAAAATAAATATGGGAATTATGGGATAATCACATAAATCAAAAGAAGGTAATCTCACAAATCAATTAGGCAGCATAATGCCAATTAGCTTACATTTGGATAATAATTTGCATATAGTTAAGATCTCATCTGTGTCGCATTTGAAGGCCGCTCCTGCATAGACTCTTGGCAGGTGTCATTTGGCCCTACGTTGCCATGTTACGGCTGCTTAACGGGCGCTGTGGGGGGGCTGATGAGGGAGATTGACAGCTAGCACCTGCCTCACGGACACCCCCAGCGAGCCTCCTGTGTGGAGCACTCTTTGGTGTGAGCATATGACACTCCGAGTCTGAGCACATGTGATGCATGATAGGCTGTCATGGGAAATAAACTGCAGCTGCACATTCCTGTACAGTCACATGACAAAATTATCTTATATAGGTTTTTTTGTTTTGTTTTAAATGTAACTTCATGTACCTATGGCAGTATTCAATCCTTGGAGTATTTTATCATCATTTTATCGTTTTATGATGTTTTCATAACCATTTCCATAATTTTTTATGTTCCTTTGTTAATGCTGAACGCATGTCCCATTTGTCTGCATTTACACAGTAGACTCCCCAGGAAGCATAAATGATGGTCTGTGTTCAGCTTCAGTTTTAGTGGATTCTGGGGTGTAAAATGCCTGTACATAGATTTTATTGGAACCTTGCATTTCATAACAAGTTGCAGAGAAATACAGTCACAATTGCCTAAGGTGACAGCCATGAAGGAAAGAGATTGGGCGTTTCAGATTCTGTCAGGTGCGCTTCTACAGGACACAGTCACATAGGCCCCCAGCCAGTAGGGCCCCCAGCCCGCAGGGCTACCGGCCAGCAACTTCCTCTATGTTCAGAGTTTGAAGCTATGGTGGTAAAATGCCGACGTGTTTCCTATCGTCTGGAGTGGAAATCCCTGCGAAGATAGATATCCTGATAAAATTCCCCTTTTCTCTACACATTTTACAATTTCATGAACTTTAATAAAATAGCAAAAATGGGACAATGTGGATTTCAATGCTTATTTATGTTTTGTGAAAATGGGGGACAAAATGTCCTCCACAATGTAAAAAAAACAGTTTTTTTCACATTGTGAGACCCATTTTTCAGGTCCCCACAAAGATCTGTAAATGCAATTAAAAGAAGTAACAATGTCAAAAGTCCCATATTTTGTTTGGTTACGTATGGTTAAGGTTTGAGGGAAGGATGGAGCAGGAGATCGACAGGCGGATCGGTGCGGCATCAGCCGTGATACTGGCGCTGCATCGGTCTGTCATGGTGAAGAAGGAGCTGAGCCAAAAGGCAAAGCTCTTGATTTACCAGTCGATCTACGTTCCTACCCTCACCTATGGTCATGAGCTGTGGGTAGTGACCAAAAGAATGAGGTTGCGAGTGCAAGCGGCTGAAATGGGTTTCCTCCGCAGGGTGGCTGGGCTCTCCCTTGGAGATTGGGTGAGAAGCTTGGACATTCGGGAGCCGCTGCTCCTCTGCATCGAGAGGAGCCAGATGAGGTGGCTCGGGCATCTGGTCAGGATGCCTCCTGGACGCCTCCCTGGTGAGGTGTTCCGGGCATGTCCCACTGGGAGGAGGTCCCAGGGAAGACCCAGGACATGCTGGAGAGACTATGGAATTCTCCCAGAGGAGCTGGACAAAGTGGCCGGGGAGAGGGAAGTCTGGGTTTCCCTGCTTAGACTGCTGCCCCTGCGACCCAACCCAGAAAAGCAGTAGATGACGGTTGGATGGATGGATGGATGGATGGATGGATGTTTAAGGTTAGGGCTGGGTAGGGGTTAATGTTGTCATGTTGGGATTACAGTTTTCCTAATAGAAATGAATGGAGAGAGTTAGGGTTACAAAGATATTCAATTCAATTTATTTTTATATAGCGCCTTTCACAACAGAGTTCCAAAGAGCTTCACATGGACGTGTTCTGATACATTAAACATCATTAGAGAGAGTAATACAGAACAGGAAAAAGAAAGAAAGCGGGAAGACAACAGAGGAGAGGAACCAAAAGCTCCCAAGTAAGGAGAAAAAAAACCTCTGATGGTGGACTTGCTTGCTAAAAGCCGGATGGAAGCTGTGATTAAGGATCAAGACAAAGTCCGCCAATCCACGTTGGCCTGTGATGGGTGACCAAAGTCCATCAACGAGTCTGTTCTTCACACTTGCTTGTATGGGGCGGCACTGAAGGCTGCACCCACCATGATACAGTTCGTAGGTCCCATTCGTGATGTCAGCCCTCCATGGGACCAAGCCAGGATTCCAGCTCAGATGGTGTCCAACCAGGGCACCATCCAGTCATGTGGGAAGGCAGACAGCAAGGATGGTCAGAACATGCACTGACACATTAATGGACAAGCATAGTAGATAAAAATGACATGTAAAGCAGCACCAGCAGCCATAGTTATGGTGTGTTAGGTTGCAGGTAAGCTAAACTGAAGTAATAGGTCTTCAGTTGAGATTTAGAATCGGCATCCCGAACATAAGCTGGTAAACAATTCCACAATATAGGAGCCCTGTATCAGAATGCTTTACTGCTCACTCTCACTTAATTCATATGTGAGACGACAAGGAAACCTGCATTCTGTGATCTGAGTGGACAATGCAGCTTGTAAACTTGAAGTAATTCTGTTAGGTAGGCAGGAGCTAGAGCTTTAAGTGACTTATATATAATTAGGAGAACTTTGAAGTCAGTCCTCAACCTAACAGGAAGGCAATAGAGGAAACTAAGAACAGGGGTTATGTGTTCAAACTTCCTGCTCCTGGTGACAATTTGAGCTGCTGCATTTTGATAATACTGTAGACAACATGGAATTACAGTAATCTAACCTACTGTATACAAAGGCATGTATCAATTTCTCTGTGCCTTGAATAGTAAGAAAACATTGCAGTTTGGCGATGTGGCGTAGATGTAGGAAGCACAGCTTACAAGCCTCTGCGTGTCTGTGTGCGTGTGTGTGTCTGTGCATGTGCACATGTGTGTGGTCCAGATGTACCTTACCTTGTGGGGACCAAATCTTTCCAGAACAAGATGAATAGCTGTTTTTTGACCTGATGGGGACCAATTTCCTCTCTGTCTATAGCCTGACCAGCAAGCAGCTTTTGTCTTGTTTTTTGATATAATTAGGTTTTTTTTTGTACCTGCTTGGCAGCAAATGAAAACCTTTCACACACTTTGTACCCTTGCTGGCCTCATCCTTTTTAGACCACTGGCAGAAAGAGATTCAGGACAGGCAGGGAAACCGGAGCTGCTTCAGCAGACGGATGGAGACACAGGCAGCCTGGACATGCTGACCTCTGCACGCAGACATTTCACTCCCACAAAACACATCTCTAATAGCTAGAAATATAGTGGAAAAAAAACTGCATTACACCAAGTACATTTAATGTAATAATCTTTACAACTCAAGACACCGAGTAACATAAATACTAGTCAATAACAAAAGCTGTCTGCCTCTATGTCATCTACTTAGAGTGCTGACTTTGAGTTCTTTGCAATTTTTCCCATCTATGCGGTTGCATCTCTGTCATGGCTCCCATTTTCCTGTCCATTGTTACATTCCAGGGCAGGGCTGCCAGTCTCTTTAGCGCAGTTACGTACAAAACATGTATAACCAAATCATGCCAAAAGCACAGCATAGCTATGTGTTACGTCAATTGTGTCAATAATGAAGGTTAATTTAACAAGTCCGTTTACCCATGAGCCATTGCAGAGCTATGTTTACTTTAAATATCAATAAGATCTGGTGGAGGGGAAATTGACTCATTTAAAACTGTGCATGAGATGGAAAGCCAAGTCACCAGGTAACAGGATAGTGTCGGTGGCACCTGTCACCTGCCACTGTAACCCTTTGTGTGTCAGCAGGGGCCTGAATCTATTCCCTTGTCAGACGGCTATGCCTACCTGCCAGCTCAGCTTCTGCTCAGAAGGTTCTAGAGGGAGACCGTTTCAGCAAGGCCAGGTTCTCCAGTTGAAGCCGTCATCCAGTTCCACAGCAGTCTGGACCTGCCATTCCACTTCCTACAGCGTGATACTGCTGTGGTTTAAGTCACACCGCCTCAAGTACAAGTCAAGTATCGGGTCACTAGTGGCCAAGTCACGTGTGATTAGGTCTAAGTCATTAAATATAAAACCGACAGGTTTCAGTAATTTTCAGAATTCAGCGATCAAACTGTCCAGGTATGGCAGACTTTATTAGCTGTTTTTATAAGTAACTTTCAGGTAAACCAGTTTTCTCACCACTCTTTTTTCTTTATTAATGTTTTTTTTTTGCAACATACCTTGTGAATGACGACAAATTTTAAGCTTGCCGTGGGTGTTTGTGGTCACATTTAGCTTTGTGAATGAAATAGCTAATCACCGTCTAATTACTTGGAGTTGCAGGAATGCCCAAAGCCGGATACTGCGTGCCATTTGGGAAAGCCAAAAAAAACGAATGAAAAATACTCCCGCGTCAACTGGGAAACCATGAAATAATTCATTTTAGACAAAAATTTTAGCGGTGACATGCAATCAAAATTCATGAGCAAAGAACCAATGTGGAAAAAAAACAGGGTTGTGCCAAATATAAAAAAACTCTCAGCGCTCATGTGTCTAATAAGGCTCACTGTTACTCAGCGTCATTCATGGAGCACGTCAGCGTGGCGTAAAACAGCACTGCTCACTGCAGAAGATGCCATGCGGCAGGAATACATACTGAGAGGAGATGAGGCACTAGCCCTATCTTGTTTTCCATACCTGCTGCCCAAAGCAGAGGGTCTGAGGTCAATCCCAGGAGCTATAGCTGCAAGGTAGGGAATAAGCCAGGACCGGGCGCCAGCCAATCGCAAGACACCAGCCCATCACAGGCCGCACACACCCGTCACACCTATGGACGATTTGGTTACTCCGGTTCACCTTAGTGTGTTTAGAGGGGAAACCGGAGAACCTGGAAGAACCTCCCCGATGACACGGGGAGAACATGCAAACGCCACACAGGGTGCCCTGGTCCCTTAGGTGTGAGGCAAGAGGGCTAATGACTGCATTACCCCAACAGCACTATCTCCTATCTAAATTAAGTCCTGGTGAGTGTATCCTACAAATTGTAATCACTTGTTAAAAATGGGGTGTTATCTATGGTAAATCATAAATTAGCCAATCAGATAATGGCTAGGTAGAAGTGGCTGACTTTACTACATTCTATGCCAACAGCATGCAATGAACCGTGCTAATGCACACTGTAGCTTGATAGCTGTTACAAACTTCCAGGATGAACTCGAGAGAAGGGCTGGATGTAGTTTGATGCTGTTCTAAGTTTCTCCACTATATTCTTCTTGCAGGTATTGTAGGAGGTTGACGTCCGAATATTAAATCTTGTTAGCCCTGAGAGCCACATAATGATCATGTACACAGAAATTTCTTGGCGAATAACACAACAGCACGGGAAGTATGGTACAGGTGAGACCCAGCAAATGCGTCCGTCTCCTTGCATTTACTCAACAGGTATTATTGCAATTTCTCTCATTCCGGTGGGATTTGTCCTCCATTGCTCCATCTGTGGATGTTTACCTGGGCTGTTGCTGTTGCCATGACGATGCCACAATCCAATAACTGCTCAGAGGGCATGTCTAAGCAAAGCAGACGCGAATTTGTGACAGGGTAATTTGTTTGCAATCACTAAACAAGATATTTAATGAAAGGTATATATATATAATTGATCAGTTGTACAAGGTCAGAGTTATATTAATACATAAAATGTATATAAATATAGAAAACATAAACAGTAATAAGCATTCAGCTAAGCATAGACATTAAATTCATCCTGCATCAGCTTTGAAGGTTCGTACGGCTGACTGATGATGTCCCAGCATAGTATCCTGTCCCTTCGCACTCGGATTGGACATGGCTTTCCTAATCAGGGCCAGGGAACCAGCATCACACGCAGCCTGGAAAGAGACCATCCCACACAGAGCACACCTCCCCATCATGGCTCCAGAAGCGCCCGGCAGTTCACAGCGCGGTATTTTTAAGCAGCGGTAAAACAAACGCGTACGTGAGGGTCACATCATCCAGCGGTCACGGTCTCTGATTATATGATTTCGCATTGGACGTTTCAAAAGCATTTCAGTGTGTTGAACTCTGAGAGCAGGCTTATTTATTTTTTTAAATCAGTCGAGCTGTAGAACACAGCATCTCCTCCGCATGAGGGCGGCTGGATATGTGAGTCAGGGGGGGGCGCAGTGACCGTCGCATGAGCGGAAGTCACGTATCAGGCAAGGCCGCAGTGTTTGCACCCGTCACCAAGCGCCAGCCGCATTGATCCTGGCCCACACCCTCCCCCAGAACGCAGTGGCATGCTACGCCTTGAAAATGCTTGTCCGGGGCCACGGCCCTGGGGTCCCTCTTATCTACCCAACCTTGGTAATCAATTACAAATGCCGGATTGCCTATTGTGTTCTCAGGAGGCGGTGAGTAATCTACTGAGCCTCCTCTCTTATAGATACAGCATTCAGGTGCTCAGGGTATATGGGAGAAAGCCCTATTAAAACTGATACTCTCCTTTTGAGACTCACTTTTGGATGCGTCGTTTCAACCCCGAAATAGTCAAGGACCACATATCCAAAAGAACATCCATCCATCTTCTTCCCAGTTCAGGGAGCCTGTCCCAGGCAACACAGAAGGAAAATCCGTATCAAGTCATAAATATACAGTCATATAATCTAGAGATGCCTGGTAGCCAAGAAGGAGGAACCTGGAGCACCCAGGGGAAACCACCGCAGCGAAGGGAAGAGTCTGCACACGGACACAACCCACAGCCGCATAGCCCAGCCTAGTCAAGAATTTACAAACACATTGTGTTTAGATTATTATTGAAGCTCACTGGAACTTAGTCTAGCGTTGCATAATCTTACACTCAGAGGAAGTCAATGTAGTCTAGTGTAGCGCTTCAGTCGTCTTACACCCAGTGCCATTCAAGTGTAATACAGCATAGCCTTGCGGTAGTTGTATATTTAACAGAGTTGAGTATAATTTAATGGAGCACTGGAATAACTGTCCGTGCAGTGGATTTCAGTGAACCTGGAGCACCACGAGGCCCTTTTGGGAGACAGACCCCAGTGTCGTTAAAATTCAGTACCCAACTAAAGTAGCCTAGGCACTCAACAGGACTCGAGAAAAAAAAAAACAACATCTATCATCAATATGTGAGTGAGGTCAGGAATGTGAAGGCCGCGGTATTATTTTTATTATAAGAGAAAGTGTGGAAGTCAGGGAAATGATTAAAGATTCCAAATATGGAGTCTGTTTACTATAAAAGTCACCAAGCTCTCTCCCGTATCTCCCATCACTGCATTTCTGAATCCTGCCCATAGCAGCAGACAGAATACCTCAGCCATGCATTAGAGGACTCCCGCCCCACATCTCCACGTTCATCAAATGACTCCATTGCTTAAACTTTACCAAAGTGCACTCTAATGCCTTCATATATATTCTGACCGTTCCAGCGTGCTCTCACCAAAACAGTCCTGCTGTGCTTAAAGTCCTCTGCCCCTGGGTGTTAAGCGTAAGCTAGTTTGTTATCCTCTGAGATGAATCTCATTTCTCTGTTGTCCCCTGGAGTACAAGCCTTCAGATTTAGGCAAATGATAGGTCATTCGCTCCGCTTGTCACAGCCGGGCTGACAAATCGGCTGGTTATTGAAACTATGGAGTTCCTCACTCTACCGCCAGTGCTTCCTGAAAGATTACTGGTCTGTATTGGGTGACCTTCGGTGGTGATTTTTTTTTCCTCGCTGTTCTTCCCAGGCCTATGAGAACCAGGGCCAATCCGGGCTGCCGCTGCTCCCCCCAGCGTAGTGCTACCTAAGGCCCTTCTCCCGTCACCATTGATTAGAAATTGATTAATCAACGCTTGATTAGAGGCACAAAAGAGGGGGGATTTAATTTATCTTTGGAGTCTATTTAAGATTTAATTAAGTAACAGTAGATTCAGAGATTTTAACAAGACAAACAGGAAAAGACTGTAGGTGTTCCAAATTAACGTTGCACAAAAATACCTAATACCTGTTCATTATTTTCTCTCTTTTTTCAGTTTCAGTTGCACTTTTCCCTGCCTCTCCCTGACCTCTGAATGAAAGGCTTGATGAAGCTTTTCCATCAGTGCACATGAATTAAAACTTCAATGAGAGGAGGCAGAATACAGCAACAGGATCAATAAGGCCAGCGCATACTTTTTACAGCACCGCTCCTTCCCAAACAGACCCTTTGTAATACCGCGCTAGGGTGACACGTCAACAAGACAAATGAGCGCAAAGAGGTACGCCGTTGATCCTGTGTTCGTTATGCCACCGCTCTGTGACCCGTGGGGACAAGCGGTAGCCATGGAGATGGGTGTGCTTTCTCGGTCTCACCGAGAGAATGTTAGCGTGTTAACATGCTAGCATGTTAGCGTGGGCTGTAGCTGCCCAAGCCGGTGAGTATGCAATGTCACAGTATGCGACAGACACAGACAAAGCAGACAGCAGTCTAGACAGAAGCCACTTCAAATGCGAAACACATAACACACACACACACACACACCATACACATTTGGATTCATATATTTGTGGGCACCCTCCATATATTTCTATGGGGGAATACCCTAATCCCAACAACAACAACCTTAACCCTTACTAAGCCCTAACCTTCACCATAAGTAACCAAACAACATACAAGTCTTTTGGAGTTTTTAGTTTTTTGATTGCAGTCAGGGGGTGGCATGGTGGTGCAGTGGTTAGCACTGTTGCCTCACACCTCTGGGACCCGGGTTCGAGTCTCCGCCTGGGTCACATGTGTGTGGAGTTTGCATGTTCTCCCCATGTCGTCGTGGGGTTTCCTCCGTGTACTCCGGTTTCCCCCCACAGTCCAAAAACATGCTGAGGCTAATTGGAGTCGCTAAACTGTCCATAGGTGTGCATGTGTGAGTGAGTGGTGTGTGAGTGTGCCCTGGGATGGGCTGGCCCCCCATCCTGGGTTGTTCCCTGCCTCGTGCCCATTGCTTCCGGGATAGGCTCCGGACCCCCCGCAACCCAATAGGATAGGCGGTT
This sequence comes from Brienomyrus brachyistius, assembly GCF_023856365.1. Classification (NCBI taxonomy): domain Eukaryota; kingdom Metazoa; phylum Chordata; class Actinopteri; order Osteoglossiformes; family Mormyridae; genus Brienomyrus; species Brienomyrus brachyistius. The sequence goes on from NC_064545.1 coordinate 12,437,243, forward strand.
TAGAAAATGGATGGATGGATGGAGGTATGGATGATTGCAGTCACAGATTTTTATAACATGTAATTTGCCCATGTGGGGACTGAAAAAATGCTCCCCACAACGTGAAAATAACAGTTTTTTATCGAGTCGTTTGGACATTTGCTCTCCACAATGTAATACATACATAACCCACACACACACAATCTGATCAATGATGAGGTCCTCCACCCTGGTTACTTCATTTATTTTTTATCAACATATGAAAGTGGCACTTTTTATTTAAAGAAAAAGCTGACTAACTAAAAATTCAAGTTTGGTACCTTGTGGAAATATCCCCTATAAGGGTGGCTTTTCTGGGTTTACTATCCTTATGGGAATATTTTGCCCTAAAATGTTCCAATAAGGACAGGAAAAGGCACAAAAAATGCGCACACACACAGATACAGGCGTAAATTTATTTCTTGGAAGTAAAAATTTTGTCCTCAGCTAAGCATGTTTGAACACACACACATACTCTCAGTCACACACAGTCACCTCTAACTCCTGTCAGTGTGCCTTGGGTACTTTGGACTGTTTCCACCCACACACATCCTCAGTGTAAACAACCACACAAAATCAATACTTTTGTTTGGAAAATCACTTCACTCGCCCCAAACATTGAAACGAGAGATGCAGCTGAGGCGACAGTGGACAGGACTCGAAGTCGTCTGATGACGGGTCTGATTGAGTTTAATGGTTTCCGGCAGCTCTGAGCCAATTCTTTCTTTTTAGAGCAGGGTGATCTTGGCTAACAACTTTTACGGGGGAGAATCGAGCTGTGGGATTAGCTGGTGAACAGGAGGAGGTAGTTAGCAGGAATACCCTTTCTTAAGGCCAAAGAGAATCCCAGCGTGAGCACTTGCTGTAATTCTGTAATTTTCCGACGAGCCCTGCCTGCAAATTACACTACAGTGGGAAGTCCGCCATTCATCGACGCGACAGTCAAAGGCACGGTGTCCCAGACATCTGGGGCGATGGCCCCGAATATACTGCCTTGTGTTCCCACTCCAGTGCCGACTCGAGAGGGAGGTGCGGGGGTCAGCATCTCGGCCCTTTCAAAGCAAGCACTGAAAAGCACAAATAAAGAAGGCTGCCTGTTTGTTCTCTGGCTCTCTCGTCCACTCTGAGGGAGAGCTCCAGGCTAAAGAGTCTGCCGCTCTTTATTTCCTACTGCCGATTGAGATGTGAGGCCCAGCTCTGGACAGTCAGGGTTGCCGCTGGAAGGCCCTTCCAGAGATCGACAAGAGTAGCTAGGGGAGGAGTGGGTTAGCGTTCGTTAGTGAAACCAGAGCCTATGTCGCAGAGGCAGCATTTCCTGTCCAGATGAAAGGTATCATTACCAAGGTTTTCCGAACAGGAGCCAAAAGTCAGTCTTTTAGTGTCTACACTTATCACAGGTTTTGGTTGATGGGAGCGGGAAGCGTATTTTAATGTGTGTTGATAAAGCAGAAATCTGAGTGGCCTAAATATCATTAACAGGATGTGGAGGTTAGAAAAATGCTGCTTTTACGGACCAGGCCCTCAGTGCTGCCCCAAAGTGTGCTTGCTGCATATACAATTTCCAGGAGACCTTCAACAGGTGTTTGCGTGAATACTGAGCATTACCCTCGGAGGCCCTTTGAAGCCGTAAGGGCGCTGTCATTCAAAGAAGAAGTCCTAGATATTGTGATACAGCGAAGCAAGTCGTGGGTCTGGCAGTGTGGGAACACACCGCATGATTCAGGGCCTTTTATGACTACCGATACATGGCATCAAATTACCTCAGACTGAGAACGATGATTAGCATGTCATCACAGCGGCTGGGGATAAGCGGATTGGTATGGTCATGGGGGGATCCTGTAGCCCCCCCGTGGTTTACCTGTGAGGATGGCTCCTTTGTTTGCCTCAATGACACTCATCTGTGTCAGCGAATCACATCATAGCAGCATGAAAACAGCATCATGGAAATGCATTGTTCAGAAAAGGGCTGCGCGACGCAAAGCAGGCTCAGCTGTCACTGGGACTTAGAACAAAAACCGTAGGAATGGTGATGAGCGGCCATCCTGCCCACAGGAGTGTTTCGGTAATGAGACCTCAGAGGCGAGGCCCTTCTGGCCTGGGAGAGGAAAAGCTGCCCATTGTGTAGGAGGCACTGTGTTGGCCCAGACTTATGGTCTTATTCCCAGGTTTGCCGCATGGATTCAGTGTATTTTTTTATCAGTGTGTAACTCAAAAGTTCAGCCTTTAATTTGCTGTTGTCAGGTGACTTTTATAGGATTAGTGTCTCCGCTTATACGTAAGCATTATGGATTTGTTGCACAGGTTATAGGGTTATATATTTAGTGTACAGGTCTACCACTGTAAGTGTCTACCAGAAGAATCAATGTATATGTCAAAGTGCAGTGGTCATGCTCCTACTGCTACTGTCCAGCCACCTGCCTGTCAAGTATGCCCTGCAGTTTCATAAACATTTTATCAGTAAAATGACCTCTACGTTATAAAAAACATACCTTCCACATTTAAACTCAGAACACACGAAACACTCTTTTTGTTGCCATTTTCAAAAAGGATTCGGCTGTGTTTTGAATGTTTTCCTCCATTTCGTCATATCAGGCCCCAGGAGACAGGGCTTGGGTAGGCTATAATAATCAGCTGTACTGCCCCCAGAGGTCCATTCTGGCGCAACATGAATGGAAACTGACCGGCAGAGCTTTTAACTATACCCTTCTGTGCTATTTTATATTTTTTCTCTGTATTGTGTATCAATCCTTTTTAAACCTGTTTGTTCATGGCTGCAGCCACAGGACTTGTTTTACACCTTCTGTGAGACGTCTGACTTTATAAGCCATGGCAACATGGAGGCTATAGGGGAAGTGACTGAGGCTTATGTCTGGAGAGCAGGCCTCTGCCTTCCCAGGTCCAAGGATCTCAGCATCTGCTGCACCCACCAGCGACTGGGAGGTGATACATGTGCCATCAGCTGCGTCCCTTCATCTCAGCCACATTTCCTTCCTTTTCCCTGCCACTTTTGTCATGGTGTTATTGTTGTTATTATGTTTTGACAGGCGATGTCATTTCGATAATGGCCCATCCGACAACAACGTCAATCTGAAAGGTACATCAAGAGTGCTTGTGTGTGTGTGTGTGTGTTAGTGTGTGTGCATGACTGTTTGGGTGTCTTGTGGTCTTTTGTGCATTGCCTTGCCCCCTTGATGGGGGCTTTCTAGTGTCCGATCAGCCCCAGACACCTCAGGTCACCCCGGCACATGAGAATTCAGCCTGGGATCACATTTTCAAGCATATTGAATGGTAAATTAGCTTTATTCACTTGTCTGCCATGCCTTGAATTTCACCAGTAAATGGGTGGTGGTTTTGGGGGGGGGGGTTTGCTGGTGTGTTAGGTCAAATACCTTATACACATTATTTGAAAGATTCAGTGTCTCATGACTGCAAAATGACTTTCTCAGAGATTTGTGAGAGAGTCCAGTAATAATATAGAACTTCATGTTAAGGGTTTCCATGCTTGTCACGAATCTTGTACCCATTTTACAAGAAATGGCTGTGCGTTCACCTCCTGCTGAGAAATTTATATGGTCAGCCTTCTCCCTCACACCTTTCTGAAACTCCATGACTTTGAAAGGCCTCACCCTGAAGACCTCCAAGATGAGCTCGTGATTCTCTTGTCACCCTCTAACACTGTGTATCTCCCAGCTTTGTACCCCAATATCGGCCACCCTCAGTTGTCAGTTACACGTTGTAGGAAGCGTCACCCTGCAGAGCTCCAGGCACAGTTGCATCATCGTTTCAGGCAGCATTTACACAGAATCCATACTTAAAAAGTGAGGTCTTTGTAAGCCAAGCAACTAAATCTGCTCAAAATGTACCGGTAGTCCCAGCTTACAAATGAGATCTGTTGCCTAAGTCTGATTTTAGTCAAATTTGTAAGGTTCTTATTTAGCATCAGTTAGTCAAATGTTTGTTTTGGTGTATACAGTGGTACCTTGGAACACAAACTTAGTTTGTTCAAGAAGGCTGGTTGAGTTGCAATTTGGTCGAGGTCCAGGCAGAATTTCTCCATAATAAATAATGTAAATGATTTTTATGCCCCAAATGATTGCCTGTTTACAACCTGTCTACCTACAAGGTTTAGCAGGTCTATTTTCTTTTGTCGTGTTTCGAGTTTATGGTCGAGCTGCGGCTAGATTTTCCTCGAACAGCCCGTTCAAGGTCCGCATTGGTAGAGTTGAATGCATCTCAACCCATACAAGCTTTAGCAGGAACGGAAGAGTTCCATGATTTCAGCTGAGGTGTTCCTCAGAAAAAATTCACCAGACCTGTTGGTTGTGAGTTGGTTGAGTTAAGGGGCGTTCGAGGTTATACTGTAGGATATAGTTTGCCTTTATATGCAAAACACATAAAAACATCTTGAACTTCTTAAACATCCTAAACGTAATACATTATAATTACAGTAATAATAAAACAGACATCCATACAGAACGGTACCGTACCTCGGGTAGACAAACCGCTGAAGTGTTTTCACCAGCGTCACAAAGGAGCATGTGTGTTCATTCTTACAAACCATTGCGTTTACCCAGAATTTTTTATATAATAGGCTTTATGGCAGTTTGTTCGTAAGTACAAGTTGTTCTAAGTCGAAAGTTCTTAATAACCTGGGGGCTGCCTGTATAAGGACTTTTGCATCATTCATGGGATACATTTGATCACCACATCACGTATAATCTTGTGTCGCTGGTAAATACCATGACACAAAACCATCACCGAGGGAGTCACCCAGTATTTCGGAGAGCAATTTGATAATTGTTATAGAGCAGTAATAGGCAGGACTGAGGGAGGACATGTAATTGACTCCAATTACATGCCTTATTTGACAAAGTAGAAACTAAATTGTGTTAATTTTCAAAAGAAACTGAATTTGGAGATGTACTGAATACACCTCTATGTTTACCCAGAGGGGTCTGAATAATATTCTGTTTGTATTTGATGAAATCATTAAACATTTCATGCAAAAATCTGCTAATATGAGAATATTCTGCCAGGTTTGACCCTCTTTGATGTTTCAGGTCAGTTTGACCAACTTCAGGCATTAAACATGTTTTTCAGTAAGATCAAATACCTTTCTTTCATTTTGGGGAGTGCTCAGAATTGACAAGATTTATAATACCTGTGCATTATTTGAGCACAAAATGCTGTAGATAAGAAGTTCTAAAGCATCCAAAATAAGTCTATGATAACCCTTTGCTGTTGTTTCCATTTTGCATTTTGAGTAGTAGTAATCGCAGTTCTATAAATATCTGAGTGTCTATAAAGAATGTTCCAGAGCTTTGTCCTCGTCATTTTCGCCCTGGCATATGGTTGAGAGAGACATTCAGAAATGAGTTACAGACGATATACAGTCAATGAAGTGTTATTCTGGGTGCTGGTAGTGACAAAGAGAAGGAGTCAGTCTTCATGTGCCCAGAACGTTTCATCGATACAAGACACTGTCAATTCTGACAGTGTGTCTCTGCTCTGATGGTGATTCACTGGAGATGGTGAATCTGCCTCCACTGTGCCTGCATCAGACGAAAACAATGGGACGACACTGGCACACAGGGATATGGTGACATGTGGATGGAAAAACAGAATGATCTGTGTCACCACAAGCAGGCCAAGGCAGCTTGTTAGCTTCCAGTGAAATCAAGATACTATCAGGGCCAACAAGATTTGCAGCTACTCAGAACCGTAACACCCAATCAACATTTGAAGCTTTCATGCCTCAAACATGAAATAACATCACACTGGGCATTGCCAAAAAGGGGGGGGGGGCAGGTGGTTCAGTCACCTGATCACACCGACTTACATGCAATCATACGGTTCATAAAATTAGCTGCAGTCCACAAATCACTGGGCACCAGCTGCTTGTCTATAGAATGCAAATGGAAGGGAGATTTCTCACACAGACATGACACTGCAATCATTTCACATTATCTTTATGATGATTCATTGTGATCACTGTGTCATAGCAGAGCCCCTGAATGTGGTTGGGCCCATCCTACACTGTTATGGACAGTGCTGGGCTCCTTACCCTTACGCTTGGCAGAAGCCTTATCCCACTCCTACGGCGCTGTCCTGTGGCCCACCAGCCGACACCAGACTAACCAGGAAGATGGCTTCCAAATCTGGGAAGCCTGTGTCGTGCACGGAATATGTACTTACTGGAGGACCGTCTCAAGGATCGAGGTATAAATCTGAAGCAAAAGTGCCAGGATGATGGCAGCACGAAGGGAGGCTGCTCCTTCACGCATGACCGATCCAGAGGCTGGCCGGCTTGCCTGGAAGCAGAACAGGAGCGAAAAAGCTGAAGCCAGGTACTGAGCATGTGCAGATGCAGTGATGCCACGTGGCGACGCCCACCTGCTCCGAAGCCGGTGCTGCTCTACTGTACTTCCCCAGTGAAGATGAGAATGTCCTCATTAGGGGCGCAGTGTCCAAGGAGATGCATCAAGGAGCCACAAGTCACCCCTGGATGAAGCTTCCACAAAGAGAGCAACAAACAACCTCGATGAGGTGACCTCAGTGTGCAGTCCTCAGCTAGTAAGTGCCCACTGGTAACCCAAGTGGATATAAGTGCCAGCAAAAAAACGTGCAGTATGTCAAACTTGTTATTCCCCCACCGTCGCCCATCATCACAGAAAGACCAAGATCACGCACACGAAATGCAGAAATGACACAAAGAAACAGAGAACACACACAAACACACATTCTACAGTGTCAAAGGAGATTAACTAAATGTGTTCAATTACCGCTACTGGTACTTAATACCAATTCTTAAGGTGGCAGCATACTTCAAACAAAGTCAAGGGAATCGACATTATTTTAGCAATTCAATGTCGTTTTGAGCCATAATCACTGCAGGGATCACCGTTTCAGCACAGTGCAGGGCCCCCCAGGCAAACTTGTTGTTTGTTCTTATCCCATCCACAGCCCACGATTGGCTGACATACACTTGGTGACAAAAAAAGTTAAGTACCCAGAAGTAATTGTCCGATTTGAATGTAATGGTCCGATTTGAATGCAATTTGGTACACATGCAGACCAGCGATGGGTATGTCAATTATTTGATGAGCAAGGAGCTGGCACGTCCAGTCACCAGACACAGAGGACGCCTCCTAGACGCATTAGACAGCATTACCAGCACCTGATGGAGTTTCATGGGGTCGCATTGTGGGTTTGCATGAGGCCGGGCGGTTGTATCGTGCAATTGTTTGCCATGTGGGACATGCAGATGTCACAGTCACCCGATGTTGGTACCAATGGGCACGTGAGGCACCCACACATGTCGTGAAGGTTGTGGTCCCCCAAGACAGACCACACCAAGGAAGGATCGTCGTATTATGCAGCAAGCATTGCAGAACCCCATGACATCTGCGCCTGCCATCCAGACACAGGTATTGGACTCTCTACAATACCCATGTTATCCTGCACTGTGTCTCAACGACTGGCAGCAGCCCAACTACGGGTTCACCATCCCATGCATAGGACTGATGAAAAGTGGCGTCGTACCATGTTCAGTGATGAATCTCAATTCTGCTTAACCACGGATGACCGTCATGTGTGTGCATGGTGGTGCCGAGAGGAGAGGACAAATCCCACCAATGTTGTGGAGAGACACACTGGCATCACTCCTGGCATCATGGTGTGGGGAGCCATAGGGGATGACTTCAGGTCATCTCTGGTAGTTATTCAAGGGACCCTGACGGCACAGCACTATGTTAGTGACATCACGCATCTTCATGTCTTACTCCTCCTGAAGCAGCACCCTGGTACAGTCTTTCAACAAGACAACACCCGTCCACACACGGCATGTGTGTCTATGGACTGCCTGTATCATGTTGAGGTCCTCCAGTGGCCAGCCAGGTCCCCCAACCACAACATCTGTGGGCCGACTTGCCATAGGAGAGGATACAATAACTATAGGACTCCCTTCTGCACTGTATCACTGCAACTATCCAGGCCTGGGGGGGTACCACATCCTACTGACAATGGACCAGCAGTGTGCCCATACTGCCAACTGTTGTCCGTTTGATCTGATATTATAATCATTGCGATACAGTCACCTGACCTTTCACCACATGCAGATTCATTTCATTTGCACCACTCCGTCTGGGCGCTTCACTTTTTTGTCACTGAGTGTACATGTGACACTGTGGGGTTGATTAGTAGGACTATTTATGCAGTTACTGGAATGTTTTGCACCGACCATGCATATCTATAAATAATGTAAATAATGTGTATTTCTGTATTTATATTAATAGTAAATCTTGTAGTTGTGTTACCCTGGGATTGAGGCAAGTCTCTGATGAAGTGTAGAAACAGAAGGGACCACGAGTAGGAACTGTAAGAGGCTAGCAGGCCTCTTGAATGGTGATATTGAGGTTCCAGAATAACAGGAAACAGGTAGGTGGCAGGATTGGAACCAGGATAAGACATCAGTATAGGGTTCCTCCCCAGGGATGCAGGACACCAAACATAGTAAAAAAAAAAAACAAGGGCCATTGGGCCTGCCTAGGGGTGAGAAGTTTGAGGTAATCAAGGTTTCTGCAGTTGGTCCGCACCTGGATGGGATAATCCATGCCCTCATCCCAGTGAAACCAAAGCTTGAATGCCAAAAATTGGTGGTTGCCCATGATATAGTTATATTCTATGGGAGTTAATTTGAATGAAACGAAGACGCAGGGCTGAAGATCCCCGCCGTTGCAATAACACAGCCACCACACCAATATTTGAGGCGTCCATTTCCACGACGAAAGGTTGTGTCAGATCTGGCTTTTGAAGCACAGGCATAGAGCTGAGGGTGCAGAGGGCTGCGTCTGCCTCGGCGGTCCTTGGGAGGGTGGTGTGGCCAGCCTGGAGTAGGGTCATGAGGAGGGCAGCTATGGAACTGAAGCCCGAATGAAACATCCGTAGAAGTTGCTGAATCTGAGGAAGCACTGGAGCTCCTTGAGGGTGTAAGGCCAGGGTCAATCACGTACAGCCCTTACCTTCTCTTCATCCATTCCCATTCCCCTGGGCTGGAGCTGGTACCCTAGAAACTTAATCGACGACCAGTGGAACTCAGAAGGTCCCGTTTCATGAACGGGTAGCTCTTCTGAAGCTGCTAAAGAACCCGACAGACATGACTCACGTGGTCCTTGGGGAGTGAGCATATACCATATATGATCATCAATATAGATGATGGCAAAGTGGTTCAGCATATCAAAGAGGACATAGCTATTTAAATTCTGAAAGATGGAGGGACTGTTAGCTATACCATAAGGCATCACCAAATATTAATGCTAACCAGTACTTGAAAACAGTAATGAAAGAGGTCTTCCACTTGTCACCAGCTTGGATGTGCATCAGGTTGTAGGTGTTTTAGAAGTTCAGTTTTGTGAAGACGTGTGCCTCCTGCAGCTGCTCTGGGACTGAGGGTATCAAAGGGTATCAAAGGAAGAGGCTCCCACATTTTTGGTGATGGGGTTGAGAGCCCAGTAATCATTGCATGGCTTCAGACCCCATCCTTCTTCTTCACAATTTAATTCAATTTTATTTACATAGCGCTTTTAACAACAGTCATTGTCACAAAGCACTTTACATATAACCTGCCCAACCCCCCACCAAGCAAGCTTGAGGCGACAATGGCAAGGAAAAACTCCCTCTAGCAGGAAGAAACCTTGAGAGGAACCTAGACTCAGAAGGGGACCCATCCTCCTCTGGGTGACTGGGGTGCATGAAAATGTATTCACATTGACATTAGATCAAAAGTTCAAGTCCATATAATTTAAAAGTCCTAGTAGGTTCCAGATAATGGTCTCCAAGGAGCCCAGATGAGGGTTCAAGCGGTGAAGTGTCAGCTCGGTGTTCAGCTCAGAAAAGAGAAGAAAGAGGGGAGAGTTAGTGCCCTAACCCAAACCTCCTGCAAAAGGGAGACCTGGTAGGAAGCAGAGACATGAGAGTTTGCAGGGGTCTCAGGCATCAGTTGATGAAGTGTCTGACAGTGCCCGAGTCCAAGAGTACCCTATCATCCAGCGTTCTCTCAGGGCAGGGACACCACAATCATCACCTGCTTGGAGGAGATCGAGAGAGTATACAAGACACCCAACTGGGTCATGGACAGGGGTTCTGGGTGGGAGTGGACTGGACAGGCATGGATGGAATGTCCTGCCCCGCCACACTATAAGCAGAGCCCGTGCAGAATCCAACGTTCATACTTAGTGGTGGAAAGAGGTGCATGACCAACCTGCATCAGCTCCGTCTCTATGGAGGGGAGCATCGGAGGAGTGCAGTGTATCTCCATCTGGAGACTGGTCCAGCGTCAATCTCACATGACAACTCAAGCAGGATCGACAGCTATACGTATTCATCAAAGGTGCTCACCTCCCCACGCCAGTTCAGCCTGCAGGTGCAGATTTAGCGCGCTACGGTATATGACCTGCAGGCACAAAGGCAGCCAGTCCAGTTCTGCAGTGTTTATCCTAAATACCAAGGTGAATTCAGTGGCCAGCTGACTCCTCTGCTGAAGATTGAGGAGGCAGTCCCCCAGGCTTCAGCCGAACACCATCCTGAATGCGTGCTCAAAAGTGGTCACCAAATACAGAGCTGAGCTCTTTTCTGTCCACAGCAAGGTGGCCCAAGCCTGGGCTTGACTAGTTAGCGTTAGTAGGGAGATAAAGTGGGAACATCTCCGAGTGATGGTCTATATACAGACCACAATACATAAAGAAGGTGCGGCACTGAAGGGGGTTGGCATCGTACCGCTCAGGGATCACTATCGATATGGCCCTTGCAGAGCATGGAGGAGACGATGTAAGAGAATGTCTGCTATGACCCCCTACTGCAGCTGCCCAACTAGAGCAGTAAACTGATCTATCTGGGCATGGGTCTCTTGCAACTGTGCAGTATTCTGTCACAGAACCCTTGCAAAAGCACAAAGTGCAAGATCCCTTGTGCTTTATTGAACATCCATCCATTATCTTCCTCTGGATCTGAAGTCGGGTCGCGGGGCCAGCAGTCTCAGCAGGGAAACCCAAACTTTCCTATCCTCGGCCTCTTCATCCAGCTCCTCCAGGGAATTACGAGGCGTTCCCCTGCGGAGAAAACTCATTTTTGCCGCTTGCACTCGCGATCTCGTTCTTTCAGTCACTACCCATAGCTCATGACCATATGTGAGGGTTAGAATGTAGATCGACTGGTAAATCGAGAGCTTTGCCTTTTGGCTCAGCTCCTTCTTCACCATGACAGATCAATGCAGCGCCCGCATCACTGCTGATGCCACACCAATCTGCCTGTCGATCTCCCGCTCCATCCTTCCCTCGCTCACGAACAACACCCCGAGATACTTAGACTCCTCCACTTGGGGAAGGACCCCCTCCCCAACCTGGAGAGAGCACTCCTCCCTTTTCCGGCTGAAGACAATGGTCTCGGATTTGGCGGTGCTGATTTTCATCCCAGCCGCTTCACACTCGGCTGTGAACTGCTCCAGTGAGAGCCGAAGGTCACGGTCCAATGAGGCCAACAGAACCACATCGTCTGCAAAAAGCAGAGACTTAATCCTGAGGTCACCAAACCGGACACCCTCAACACCCTGGCTACACCTAGAAATTCTGTCCATAAAAGTTATGAACAGAATCGGTGACAAAGGGCAGTCCGGGTGGAGTCCAACCCTAACCGGGAACGAGTCCGAGTTACTGCTGACAATGTGGACCAAGTTCTGGCACTGGTCATACAGGGACCGAACAGCCCTTATAAGGCAGCCCAGCACCCCATACTCCCAGAGCACTCCCCACAGGACTCCCCGAGGGACGCGGTTGAACGCCTTCTCCAAGTACACAAAACACATGTAGACTTGCTGGGCAAACTCCCACGCACCCTCCAGGACCCTGCCAAGAGTATAGAGCTGGTCCACTGTTCCACAGCCAGGGCGAAAACCACACTGCTCCTCCTGAATCCGAGGTTCGACTATCCAACAGACCCTCCTGTCCAGTACCTCCGAATAAACCTTACCAGGGAGGCTGAGTAGTGTGATCCCCCTATAGTTGGAACACACCCTCCAGTCCCCCTTCTTATAGAAGGGGACCAGCACCCGGGTCCGCCAATCCAGAGGCATTGCCCCCGATGTCCACACAATGCTGCAGATGCGTGTCAACCAAGACATGAGAGTCTTGAGGAACTCTGGGCGGATCTCATCCACCCATGGGGCCTGGCCACCAAGGAGCTTTTTAACCACCTCAGCGACCTCTGCCCTAGAGATAGGTGAGTCCACCCCCAAATCCCCAGACTCTGCTTCCTCATTGCAAGGTGTGTCGATGGGAATGAGGAGGTCTTCGAAGGATTCCTTCCACTAACCCACAACGTCCCAAGCTGAGGTCAGCAGCACACCATCCTCACTATAAACAGTGTTGATGCTACATCGCTTTCCCGCCCTGAGACGCCGGATAGTGGACCAGAATCTCCTCAAAACTGTCCGGAAGTCGTTCTCCATGGCCTCGCCAAACTCCTCCCATAACGGAGTTTTTGCCTCAGCAACCGCCGAAGCCACATTCCACTTGGCCCCCCACAGGCCAAAAAGGCCCGATAGGACTCCTTCTTCAGCTTGACAGCATCCCTCACCGCCGGTGTCCACCAGCGGGTTCGAGGATTGCCACCGCAACAGGCACCGGCTACCTTATGGCCACAGCTCCGGTCAGCCGCCTCAACAATGGAGGCACGGAACATGGCCCATTCAGACTCAATGTCCCCCACCTCCCCCGGGACATGGGCGAAGTTCTGCCGGAGGTTGGAGTTGAAGCTCCTCCAGACAGGGGATTCATCCAGGCGTTCCCAACAGACCCGCACTATACACTTAGGTCTGCCAGGTCTGACCGGCTTCCTTCCCCACCCGCCCCTCTCCTCACCTGAGTGTCCAATACATGCGGCCACAAGTCCGATGACATGACCACAAAGTCGATCATCGAACTGCTGCCTAGGGTGTCCTGGTGCCAAGTGCACATATGGACTTCCTTATGCTTGAACATGGTGTTCATTATGGATAATCCGTGACGAGCACAGAAGTCCAATAACAAAACACTCCTCAGATTCAGATCAGGGGGGCCGTTCCTCCAAATCACACCCCTCCAGGTCTCACTGTCATTGCCTATGTGAGCATTGAAGTCCCCCAGTAGAACAAGAGAGTCCCCAGGAGGAGCGCTCTCCAACACCCCTTTCAAGGACTCCAAAAAGGGTGGGTATTCTGAACTGCTGATAAGTGCATAAGCGCAAACAACAGTCAGGACCCATCACCCCACCCGAAGGCGAAGGGAGGCTACCCTTTCATCCACCATGGTAAACCCCAAAGTACAGGCCCCCAGCCAAGGGGCAATAAGTATGCCTACGCCTGCTCGGCACCTCTCCCCGTGAGCAACTCCAGAGTGGAAGAGGGTCCAGCCCCCTTCGAGGAGACTGGTTCCAAAGCCCAAGCCGTGCGTCGAGGTGAGTCCAACTACATCTAACTCAGGCTCCTTCCCCACCAGAGAGGTCACATTCCATATCACTAGAGCTAGCCTCTGTAGCCGAGGATCAGACCGCCAAGGTCCCCGCCTTCGGCCGCTGCCTAACTCGCACTGCACCCGACCCCTTTGGCCCCTCCTACAGGCAGTGAGCCTATTGGAGGGGGGACCCATGTGCCTTCTTCGGGCTGTGCCTGACCATGCCCCATGGGTGCAGGCCTGGCCACCAGGCGCTCGCCATTGAGCCCCACCCCCAGGCCTGGCTTCAGGAGGGGGCCCCGGTGACCCGCGTCCGGGCAAGGGAAAACGTGTGCCCATGTCTTTGTTCATCATAAGGGGTCTTTTGAGCCGCACTTTGTCTGGTTCCTCACCCAGGAGCTGTTTGCCTTGGGTGAATCTACCAGGGGCTTAAAGCCCCAGGCAACTTAGCTCCTGGGATCATTGGAACACGCAAACCCCTCCACCACGATAAGGTCTCGGCTCTAGGAGGGGCTTTATTGAACAATGGGGCAAAAACTGGCCCAGTCTGAACACTAGAGCTTGGTCGGGGTCACAGAGGTCTAGGTCTGGGAAGCCAGGGAGATCTAGCCAACACGAAAGACACACGATGGAGGGCAGCACACAGCAGGGGTCCAAGGAGTCAGGGTACAGACTAGAACAAGGCAGGCAAGTTGGAATCAGGGCTAGACAATCGACAAGAAAGATTTGCTTGGTACAGTAAGTCACATCAGAATCAACAATACTCCGCACCAGGTATTTGTTTGCAGAGCTCTTTTAAGCAGTTACTCAGGTGGAGGTGCAGCTGATTCCTGCCAATTAGCTGGTCAGCTTCCAGGGTGGGCATAACAAGAGACATATGCAGTATTACAAAGATTTGAGTGAATACATTTACCATTAAAAAACAAACAGTATTGACACACTTTGCTCCAGTATCACCTTTGTGGTCATGTTATATTTAGTCAAGACCAAAAATAACCAAAACATTACATTAAATTAAATAGAAAATGAATTCAAGAGCACGAAATAGCAAATTGAGAGCACAAAAAACTAATCATAGGCACATTTTAGGGATTATGTGAGCTTGATTTAGTATTTCATGAGAACATTAAACTAAATTGCGCATAATATTTCATACATCGCACTTACAAAAAAAAAAAATACTGTTCCATGGCCCCTCCAGGGCTTTGTCTATGCCAGCGGTATCAATCTCAGTCACTGAAAGAGCCATACTAGAAACCACCAATGAATTTGCAGGCTGACCAAAACGTATTTAATAATACATTTAGTTCACAAAGCACTATCCATTAGAATAAAATCTCAAAGTGCAAACAAGATAAACGTTAAACACAAAACATACCGAATATGTAAAAAAATTATAAAATCAGATGGTGGTTCCAAGTAACTAGAAGAGGCAAGAACAAGACATCTGCTTTCTTGGTCCTACCTCCTCTAGTTGCTTGGACCCGCCTCCTCTCTAATCCGATTGGTTATCTTTCTGAACCAATCGTGTTTTGTCCTGCCTGCAGAACATTTTTGCGTAGTAAAGTAAAACTCCAGTGAGTTTCCTAAATGTTTGCATTTGCAGTTTTAGTAATGAATTATTTAAAAACAAATTCAGTTTTCCCTGCATTTAACTATGAACTCAAAACTGAGGTTTGTTCCAAACTGTAAATTTTGTGTACCATTACAGCCCTATTCCTGAGCCATTTTAACAGGGTATCAAAATCATTTTTCAAGGTGTAAAGAATTCCACTGCGGGCCAGATGTGGCCTGCAAACCTTGAATTTGACATGCACTACAGAATATGGACAAAAGTATTGCGACATACCTCTGAATCACTGAATTCAGGTGTTTCATTCAGACCACAGGTGTATAAAGTCAAGTATCTAGTCATGCAGTCAGGTTTACAAATAATTGTGAAAGAATGGGCTGTCCGGAACAGCTCGGTGAATTTAAGTGAGCTACTGTCATAGGATGCTACCTTTGCAATAACATTATTTGTGAAATTTCTTCCTTGCTAGATATTCCACAGTCAGTTGTAAGTGGTGTTATTGCAAAGTGGAAGCATTTAGGAACAATAGAAACTCAGCCACGAAGTGGGCTGGCAGAGTGCTGAGGAGCATAGTACGTAAAAGTCGCGAAAGCTTTGCTGACTCAATAACTGCAGGCTTCCAAACTTTCTCTGGCATTAACCCCAGCACAAAAACACCAGGAGCTACATGGAACTGGCTTCCATGGCCGGGAATCTGCATACAAGCCTCACATCACCAAGTGCAATGCCAAGCATCAGATGGAGTGATATAAAGCACGCCACCACTGGACTCTGGAGCAGTAGAAATGTCCTGTGGAGTGACGAATCATCTCTGTCCGGCAGTCTGATGGACAAGTCAGAGTGTGGCAGTTGCCAGGAGATTGTTAGCTGCCTTACTATATTGTGCCAACTGTAAAGTTTGGTGGAGGAAGGATAATGGTATAGGGTGTTTTCAGGGTTTGGGCTAAGGCCCTTAGTTTCAGTGAAGGGAATACTTAATGCTTCAGCATACCAAGAAAATTCCCTGCTTCCAGCTTTGTGGGAGCAGTTTGGGGAAGGTTCTTTTCTGTTCTGGCATGACCATAGCCCAGTTCACAATAGCAAGGTCCATAATAATACGGTTGGGTGAGTTTGGTTTGAAAGAACAACTGACTTCAACCCCAACAAACACCTTTGGGTGTTGAACTAGAATAAAGATTGCAAGCCAGGTCTTCTTCTGGATGAATGGGCAAAATTTCCCACAGACGCCCTCCAAAATGTTGTGGAAAGCCTTCCCAGAAGAGTGGCAACTGTTATACCTGCAATGGGGTGGACCAACTCCATATTGATGCCTATGGATAGAGAAAGGGATGTCATAAACGTTCCTATAGGTGTGATGGCTAGATGTCCTAATACTTTTGTCTATATAGTACATGTCTTCAAATCCGCTAGCATACCTGTTGCAGTTTTTACTGTCATGTCATGGGAAATTTTAATCAGACTGCAAATGAAAAATACATATAAATATTTAGACATCTCAAAATGATTAATATTAATTAATCACTTTAAGACATGTACATTAAGAATGCACAAGGCAGGACAAGTAAATTGTCTACATTGGTGGGGAAAGATTCTACAATTTAGCATGTAAATGAAATGTGCAGTTAATGAGTAGGTGTAGTTTCAGAGTTACGTGTCACAACTAGGACTCACAGATATCAGGTAAAAACAAATATATTGTATTTCATATTTGTCGGGCGGAGCAGATGATGTTGGTTGTCTGGGAAATAGAATGCTGTCATTTCAAAACCATATTTTCTAGTTATTTGACTATTTTTGAATTATACCATGTGGGTGAATTTGACCCAAAACATGATACAGTCATCTGTCAGTCGAGAAGTAAAATAGCATATGCAATGTAAGTAATATTTAGTAACAAAAGTATTGGGCCAAAAATCAATTTTGGATCCACGTACTTTTTCAATGATCCATTTTATTCCAAACCACTACCAGATATGTAATTCAAAAGTAAAACCTTAATCATGCAATCATAGAGTAGCTAATGTCCAGCTGACATTAACATTCAGAATAAAATTGCAATTCTATATTAATTCTGGTAAAATTATGTGTAAATAAGAGAATGAGGAACCAGAAGGTCACACTTAGATACTCAAATGCCTTACAGGTGTTAAATAAATACAAGACAAATAATAAACTAGAGAAATTGAATTAAGCTGGAGAGAAAATAAAATCCACAGGCTCTACTTATCAAGAAAGTCCTTTAAAGTGTTTGAAAATGTCCCATTCTCATAAGATCAAAGGAAGCAGACAGAGGCTATTTAGAGTGTCGCTGGAATTGGTTCTCCATGCAGCCCTGCACACGAAGATACTATAGCCTGTATCTGTGGCTTATTTGTATGAATATGAAGGGTGGTGAGAGCAACTTGCTGCTTTTAGCTTTTACTCAGAATGTGATGGAGTGAGAGAGAGAGAACGAGAGAGAGAGAGAAAATGGCTAGCTGCGTTTAGCTTTTACTCAGATTGTGACAGAGTGAGAGAGAGTGAGAGTGGCTAGCTATTTTTAGTTTGCACTCCAATCCTGACAGAGTGAGAGTGACTAACTGTTTTTAGTTTTTACTCAGATCCTGCCAGAGTAAGAGTGAGCGTGACTAATTGCTTTTAGCTTTTACTCAGATCCGAAGGGAGTGAGAGAGAGTGGCTGATTTTAGTTTGCACTCTGACTCTGACAGAGTGAAAGAGAGTTAGAGAGACTAGCTGCTTTTAGCTTGCACTCCCATCCTGGCAGAGAGTGAGGACGGCTAGCTGCTTTTAGCTTGCACTCCCATCCTGGCAGAGAGTGAGAGCGGCTAGCTGCTTTTAGCTTGCACTCCCGTCCTGGCAGAGAGTGAGAGCGGCTAGCTGCTTTTAGCTTGCACTCCCATCCTGGCAGAGAGTGAGAGCGGCTAGCTGCTTTTAGCTTGCACTCCCATCCTGGCAGAGAGTGAGAGCGGCTAGCTGCTTTTAGCTTGCACTCCCATGCTGACAGAACTGCACATAGTTCGATACCATGGATAAAAGACACTTGCTCATTCATGCTCAGAGGAATTAGCTTGGCAGGCAGTTATGATGCGATGTCCCTGTTGGGAGGCCGCCATGCAGCAGTAGGGAGTGATTAGCCCCACACAGGCCAGCCATATCCGTGGATCCCTCACTGTAAGCCTTTGAGAAGAGCACATGATACACGGCTGTAAGCTGATGATGACCCCAGTCAGGGAGCTGACAGGCTTCCCTTGGGTGACTTAAGACCCATGTGTAAAAATATTTTCTTTGAGAAAAATAATTGATAATTCTTTACAAGGGAGGCATGGTTGTGCATTGGGTATCACAATTGCCTCACACCACTGGGCCTGGGGTTTGTGTCTTCACCATGGTTTGCATGTTGTCTCTGTTAGGTGTCCTGCAGGTACTCTGGTCTCCCCCCACAGTCCAAAGACATACTAAGGTGCCCTGGAGTTATGAAATTGTCTGTAGGAGTGACTGGTGTGTGAATGTGCCCTGTGATGGGTTGTGCCCCCATCCTGGGTTTTTCCCTGCCTTGTGATCATAGATCCTGGGATAGGCTCTGGACCCCTGCAACCCTGAAGAGGTCAAGTGAGTATAGATGGTGGATGGATGGATAATTTGTTACAGCAATTACACAACAGGGAGATGTTCGTTCTTTTATGCATCTATCCATCCATCCATCCTTATCCATAGTCACCTTTCCAGTGCAGTTTTGCTATGTTATTCTGTTTTCATTAATAAATGCGCCTTTTTTGCATGATTCTTTCAGTCTGTCTACAGGCTGAAATCCACATGGGATGAAAATGGGCATCCAGTCTGTCGCTGACCTTTACCTGCCCCCCTCACTGAGAAGACCGCCATCGAGCAAGGGGCCACTGTGATGAACACCTGCTAACGAAGGCTTCGCAGCCTACCTCACAATGTGTCAGGCAGACACGCTAGTCAGCAACCAGAAGCGTGAAGGAAATGCTGGTTTGTGTGCCCAGCCAGTTTGTTAATTCTGCAAGGGCATATATGCCATACCCTCACATTTACTCTCATTAACTGTCATTAAGTGCTATTACCTAGTATTTTTATCCATCCTCTTTCTAACTGCATATCCAGGTAAAGGGTGCCAGGGGACCTGGGGACTATTTGCTTAACTACATGTCTGTGGACTGCTGGAAGATACATTATTATTATTATTATTATTATTATTATTATTATTATTATTATTATTATTATTATTATCTGTGACCCTATACTGAATAAGCTCTGGGGGATAGATGGATGGATGAATGGATGGATGGATGGATGGATGGATGGATGGATCTATATATCCTTTCAATCCTGTACTATGTATAGGATCCATGGTAGTGTTTACCAATGCATCAATGTCCAATCAATATGTGCCTCTTATAATTCGAATAAATGAGCAATACCAAATTTATGCTGTGTATAAATTACAGGCTCATCTTGAATTAATAATGCCTGTCTAATTTTACACTGGCCTTGTTTGTGCATACAGATCGACTGCGGCTTGGGCTTCTCTTTTTCAAAATGTGTGGCAGTAGCAGAGGGGGAGGAGCTCTGTTTGTTTGTCACTTACAATGTTAATAATAGAAGATGCAGAGCTGTCCTAATATTGCATCATCATAAAGACCAGCATTAGTCTAACCCTCCGACACGAACTGGACTGAGGCATAACCAGACTAACAATCACCCCCCAGCCATAAATATAGATTAATATGAATTGATTTCGTAACTTTTTAATGGATGGATATTCTCAGCCTGAGATCCGGTGGAGGCCACGCCCCCGGTTAATGGGGTCGTCTGCCGTTTCCATGGGGCAGGGGGTGTCCGACAGCTCGGTGACAGGAGCGGGTTCCCGTGGCAACTGCAGGTCACTCCGCCTGAACAATCCACGGGTCCAATTAGTTCCATCTCCGAGGCCAGCGGGAGCGGACCCCTCTGATAAAGGGCCGTTCCGGACCTTTTTACGGCATGGTGCCTCCCATTTTCCGACGATTCCTTATGGAAATTTACCATCACAAATACAGAAGCCATTTCTGTTAGCAATCCACAGCAGTCAGGCCAGGGCTCCGAAGTAGTGAGAGGAAGAGGACGTCACGCCAAAAATAAGTGAAACATTAAAGTACGTACTGCGTTGTGATTTATGACAATGGAATAAATGTAGAACTCAAAATAAAGTGGCACAGAATGTGTTGAGGAGCACAACTCCGCGATGCTCAGGGATGGCCAGTATCTTTACACGTGTTTTTAAAATACGTATCTTGAATACAAAATTTTATTTCGTAATTTGTATCTGACTTGGACACTCGTGTTGAACCAAAACACTTACAAGCTGCATTTGGGCCTATTTGTGTTTAAGGTTTTTAAGATGCTGCTCAGTTAAGCGCTCAAATTGCGTCGGTTATTTGATTTTAAATGTTGTTGTTTTGAGTTATACCTGCATCTGTGGTGCCAAAAAAGAAGCAGTTTAGTCAAGTACATTACAAAAAAAAAATTGTAATTTTTGTTATTATTTTCTGAGTAGTTGGGATATATTTAAGACACTCCAGAATATTTTGTCTGGTTTCACATTTGTATTGTGTCTTGTTGAGCATTGTTGCTCTTATGCTTGGCAATTTGAATCAGTGTTTGTGAAGGAAGAGGCTGATATAGAATAGAAGTTTGTGACATGTATTTTTGTATTTTTAAAATACTAAATATAGTACTTTATTTTGATACTTTGCTTGGTAGCTGTATTTTGTAATTTATTTTGCTACACTTACAATTGGGGTATTTTGTATCAAAATACGTTTTAATCTGCCTTGTGCCTGTAGCCTCCAGAATCTACTGTGGACCGCCTGCAACCCTGAATAGGACAAGCGGTTACAGAAAATGGATGGATGGATGGATGGATGGATGGAATACATTTTGATGTAGATTTGCCCGTCTCTCTGATGCTGAGCAGACACCTAGTGCACGGAGAGGAGGCAAGCCTCTGTAGGAATGCTGCGTACTGTAATTAGAGATCATTACCAAGGGGTGCATGGCAGCTAAGGATGGGCAATCCATTACACTGCAAATCAGCTAGGGCGTCACCTTCTGGGGGGGGTGTCAAATTAGCAAACTGCAACACCCCCACCTCGGTATGAGGAGTATGCACTGCAAGACAAAGCAGAGTTTACCTACGAAGCCACACGACTTCACCCAGCATTGATGGCGGCCATAATGAAATTGTACTCGTTTTTGTGGCAAATTTTAGAAGGTGCTGCTTTGCTGTTGTGAGAAGCTTGGCTAATTCGGGCCAGAGTGTCACGCTGTGTGAGTGACGTTGTGTAAAGATGACCTGGGATCTGCTTTGCGCTGCTGAGGCATGAGGCTGGTACTGGCAACCAGCTGTGACCCAAGTGTGCGAATAGCCCAACCGAATCTGCAAATCCCACACCAGTCTAGGCTGCTGTGTGGGGTTTTGTAAAATTACCTCAACATAAAAACCCGTTGATAAATGATGAGACCCAGCTGCATGTACTTACGTCATAACCTCAAAAATATATTTGACACATTAACATTACATTAATTAGCAAGCATTGTTTCTTTTAAATGTTTTCGCTGATGAAATTTGAAATAAAAGTCAGAGGCCAATGCATAAAATTACTGAAACTATTAGCAGCCAATGACAGAATATAAACACCAGTTCCCAATCACTTTTTTTTTTCTTCCAGTTTAATATTAAACGTATGTTTTTTTGGTACAAGCCTATATAAATGAGGGTTAATTAAACATACAATCTTCAATAATACATTTTATTCTTTAAATTTAAACCTCCATGGAAAAGTGTAGGCAAGCATTGTCCATGGCCAATTGTTATATCAGTGCCCCAGTCATCCAGATCCTCTCCTGAGGCACCGTCTGCAAATTCTGTTTTACTCCTATTACATATTTATGATACCAAATGTTCCCTGATCTTCAATTAGAAAGCTAGGAGGTATTGTGTTTAAGGGAACTGAAGTGAATGAATCACACCACATTTTGATGATGACATCATATTTAGTAGAGAAAAACATACCCTGTGTGAAAAATCTCCACCTTTATCAGTAATTACTGCAACCAAATGAAAACTGTAGCAATCGATCGCAGCCTCCTGAAAATTGTGAAAAACTTCTGATCCACTCTTCCATGCTGAACTGCATTGGCCCAGTACCATTTGTGGACTTAGGAGCATAAGCTGCTTGTTTCAGGTCTTGATGCAGCATCTCAGGGGGGTTTATGTCTGGACGTTGACTAAGCCTTTCTGAAGCCTTTCTGAAGCCTTTCCAAAACTTACAAAAGTCATTCTGATGTAGGCAGTGTATTTTTTTTTAGATCGTTGTCTTGCTGCCTGACCCAGGAAGCTTGATGATCTGTAGCGGAATTCTACAGTACCGAGCATAATTCATGGTCTCTTCAGTGCTGACGAGTTATCCAAGTACAGCTGTTGACCGCTGTTGTAGGATTATTGGTGAGTAAGGTGGCAGATTACTGGTGAGTAAGATAGCGGATTACTGGCGAGTAAAGTAGCGGATTACTGGCGAGTAAGGTGGCGGATTACTGGCGAGTAAAGTAGCGGATTACTGGTGAGTAAGGTGGCGGATTACTGGCGAGTAAGGTGGCAGATTACTGGCGAGTAAGGTGGCGGGTTACTGGTGAGTAAGGTAGCGGTTGTGGCGTTCCTGAGTCATTCATGAGCAAGCCGGTGCTCCATACTGAGCGGAGTTATTGCTGTTCTGATAGGTATTCTATTTTTTGCCTACGATGAAGGCTGCTTGTTTGATTACATTGCAAAAAATCAAACTCCAGAGCAAGCCAATAGAAAAAGCACCATAGTGTAACCCAGTGATTCCCAATCCTGCCCTTGGGGGCCAACAGTCGGTCCATGTTTTTGTTCCTTCTGAGCTCCCAGCCAGACAGTTTACATTTTTGCAAAAATGGAGCAAAAACGTGGATTGTCTGTGAATCCCCGAGGACTGCGTTGGGAACACTGCTGTAACCCGCAGACAATTCTGACCAAATTTTAATGTGAAAAATGTTACAAAAGGGAGAGGGAGGCTTTTTTCTCAGTACTGTAGTGGTTAAGAACAACATATTCTCGAGTAACAGTCCTTTAAAGGAAATACAGGGAGAAAATGCAAAGTCTACACAAATAGAGCAGCGGCTGGATTTTAACCCACAATTCTTGCAGCGTGCAAGGTCAGCATTGCCTGCTGAGTGGTCCTGCCATTCTTCCAAACTCCACAAGCCACTGTTAACTACAGAGGTCGATAATCGGCCCTAACTGTAATGGATCAACAACAGTTAATTCTTTGTTATATCCTGAAATTGGAGGTCCTTTCGAAAAAATAATGTAATCATTTCATTTTATCTGAGCTTGCAGAACCCATGAAAGAAGGGATTGATTTCTTTGTGCTTGATTCAATGCAGAAGAAAAGTGAAATGAAGAGTCTGCAGACTTTCTTGAAAAGTGCCTGCGCTTTCGTTTATTCCTGCCCAACATAGTCAGGTACTTGTCTGCTAAAATATTTTTAAAGCAGCACATTAGTGCAAATATCCACTTCTGTTTGTTCTCCCTCTGTCGCCTCATTGCTTATAAATATGATTTTTTACAAGTGTTACTTGAAACTTTGTGGAAGCAGGATACTAACTTACAAAATGTTTTCTTTTCCAGGAAATATTTTCAGCTGTAGATAGATATCCAGTCCTCTTAGGTCCTGCTGTAATAGGTTTTGGGCTGGAGGATTTCTACAAATGTCTTTGTGGAAACACAGAACCAAAACAGCGGGGATGGGGCCTTTTGGATAGAGCTTCAAGCCAGTCAGCAGAAGCCAACCCAGAAAAACAGAAGAAGACCGAAAGCAGTGGGAGCTCCAGAACGCCTCTCTGCCCTGCTGGGAGCACTGGCACGGACCCCATCTCTTCTGCAAACTCACCTGGCTGACCCCGCTTAAACCCAAAAGCTCTCTCACCGGGGCCAGCTGCAATTCATTACTGAAGGCCACTGTTGACTGGCTCCTGATCAGTCGCTCATGGGTAAACAAAGGCTCAACTGTATCTGGGTCCCATTTGTCATCACCCTGTCACCCCCCCCCCCAGCAGACATTACAGTCCTTCTCGATCACAGGAGCGTATTACATCTGAGATGTGAGATCACCTCCTTGGGTGGCTTTGTGAGCACCGTTTGAGGGCAGTGAGATTCAATCCTGCCCACGTTGCTGCCCCTGCAGTTCTCACTGCAAACAGTCCAAACACCTGCTGTAATGTCAGAGAGAACCCCCATAAAATAATCCATATGATCCCTCTTTATTGTTCATTAATTACCTGATTATATAAAACAGGGGACCCCTACTGCCGGGGTGCTGGGGGGTTGGGGGAGGGGTTAAGCTAAATTACAAAAATAAAGTATGTACTTTCAAGCCATGCCTTTCGTACAACCCCTGGCGTTGCTTATCCTGATTGCATTGAAATTAAATAGAAACAGCTCAAATGGGCTAGCATTAGTAAACAAGATTTGGCAAAAAAGTTAATAAGTCATTAGCAAACAAATTATGACGCTGATGATGTTTTCCTATTAATTGTGTGCCCTCTCCTCGGTGAAGAGTGGTGGCTCTGAGGCTAGGGCTCAGAAGGTTGCTGGTTTGAATCCCGTGAAAACCAGGAGTGATTTTACTCCATTGGGCCCTTTAACATGTAATTTCTCTGTCCTGGGTACAAAGTTAACCTATATCCAGTCGGGCAAGCAGGTTCTCCAACTTACAGGGAAAATTTGGGGGTTGGTGGCAGGATCGGCACCGGAAAAAAAGTCCCACTGTCCCATTTGTACTATCGAGGTACTTAGGTTTCACCCACTGCACAGCTGCACTCAGGTTCTCATCCTTGAGGTTGTTTGTTGTGTGGTGGCTGCAGCAACGCACTGTAATCAGTGTGTGCTCCCTACCTCCTCCTGGGTGTCAAGTATAAATTATATTTCAATTAAATTTGTTTAAAACGCCTGAACTAAATGTGTTACTTCCTAAAAACAAGAACAAAACTGTCCATTCGACTCCCGTATAGCACACCTGCTGGACAGGGACGCTTGCCGTACTTTGGGTATTTCGATTTACTGCTTTGGTATCAGGCAGTGAGTATTGTGATCAGCAGTGCCTGTATGTCTCTGTGGAAATGAGGCTTACACCGCTTCAGCAGGAAGACCTCATTTTTACTCAGTTAAGTTTATATGTCTCAGAATATTTTTTACAAAAAGCAACTACAGCAATAAATCGCATGAATAATATATTCAGAAATATCAGCGAATATCAGTGAGCAGCGTAGGAAATGCCTATAATCTTAAGATATGTAAACTGGGGGGCAGCGTAGGGGCTCAGTGAGTGGTGCTGCAGACTCTGCTCATGCTTCTTGTGTTGCATGTGGTTCTTCTGGGTCACTGGTTTCTTCCCACAGACCAAAGACACTTAGCTAGTGTGTGTGTGTGTGTGTGTGTGTGTGTGCGTGTGTGCTTGAGTCCTGTGATGGGCTGATGGTACACCCTTTTGTCCTGGGCTACCTGGGATTGGACCCCCTCCGCCTTGCTCAGGATAAGCGTTTGGAATGTGTATGTAAACAGTTGCTACTTACTTCCTCAATACTGTCAGTTATTTGAAGCTGAGATAAAGTGACGTTTCTCAAAAAGACTCTACAGAGACGTCTCTTTAGATCCGACTGGGCGCAAAGACGATCTGGTGCCAAAAAACCTGGCAAATGTCAGACTGAGCTGCGAAAGCCCGTGTTTGTCTTGTAACCATCAAATTTTTATCTGGCATAAATAAAACTGAAAAAGCACCTTCCTTCTGTACAGCTGTTCCTCCTGGGCATGGCAAAGACATTATGCTGTAACATGGGCATAGATAAGAACATGGTTAGCCTGATGCATGTTCAGGATACACATAATGCTAAATGCCCAAATCGGGCATCCAAACCTTTGCCATACTTCCAAGATCTTTCATAATTAAAAAATGACTGGATATTAATGAACAGTAGCTGGACAGGAGACAGGAAATCAAACAATACATAGGAAACAGAAAGAGGAACTTCTGGGAGAAAAGAAACCAAACAGGAGATTGGAAACAGGAAGGAGAAACCTCTGGGAGACAGGAAACCAAAAAAGGAGATGGGAAACAGGAAACCAACTGGAAACTCCAGGAGACTCCAAGAGTCTAAAAAAGTAAATATAAATCAAAATACAATGTCAAATAATAAGGAGTGAACATGGGCACAATAAAATGTCAGATCCAGCGTAATTAAGCTGTTGAATTCTTCCAATGAACACTCAGTGGCTGCAAAGAGCAGCTTTGGTTTTGTGTGACC
This sequence comes from Brienomyrus brachyistius, assembly GCF_023856365.1. Lineage (NCBI taxonomy): Eukaryota > Metazoa > Chordata > Actinopteri > Osteoglossiformes > Mormyridae > Brienomyrus > Brienomyrus brachyistius. The sequence continues at coordinate 12,463,697 of NC_064545.1, forward strand.
CACACCCCCTTGATTACCAGTTTACAGTTACGTAACGAGGTGACTCACTGGGCCCATCCTGACGGAAAAATACCCGTTTCCTTCAGGCAGCCAGTGAAAGGTTTTACTTAAGAATAAGAGGCTCTTTTAAGTATATTGTGCAGTATTAAGTGGGTATATGGTGCAGAGAAGCAGAAATAGAAAAGTAATATTTCCTGCAAAACAATCTATTTTTATGAGTGTTTTTCTTTGAAACTCTTCCTGTTACATAGTAAGTCAGTTTTGTTCAATAGCAACGGCCTTCAGCCCATAGGACAGCAGGGTAACCTTTCATCCTAATGCACAGACAGAACGGAAACAGGCTCGTCTTGCCGGAACCGGGCAGCATTTATCACGGGTGGGACACATCCAGCCACGGCAGGGTGAGATAGCAGGCCAACTATCCCACAGCTTTCCGGCACTCAGCCTAATGTTCTCCACAAGGGCGGAGGTGCCGAGATGGTGCCTTGACCGTGCTGAGAAGAGAGCCCTTTGGGCATGCTCAGTGTCAACGTGCTGGTGGTTAACACACATCCTGGCTGCAGTCGATATCCTCATGTCCTTCTGCAACACTGGCCAAAATTTGAGGTTGTAAAAAACCTAGTGGTGGGGTGATGTCTGAGTGGTCAGCATGGTTCCCACTCCTCGCTTTGTGTGTGTGTGTGTGTGTGTGTGTGTGTGTGTGTGTGTGTGTGAGTGGGTATACCTGTCCTTATGGGGACACAATGTCCCCATAACGTGTTAATTATCCATTTTTTTTCCCTTAGGGAAAACTGTATTTTATAAAATCAGTGACTGCTATGAAAAAACTAAAAATGCAAAAACTCTTTTATTATTTTTTATTTTTATTATTTATTTATTTGTATTGCTTGGTTACTTATGGTTATGGTTAGGGCAGGGTGGGGGTTAAGGTTGTCATAGTTAGCATTAGCATTTTTCACATAGTAGTGAATGGGCGGGCCCCATAGGGACAGGTATACCCTACGTGTGTGTGTGTGTGTGTGTGTGTGTGTTTCCTCTCAGAGGAAACCTGATATAGGTGAGCTGGTGCCTCTACATTGCCCCAGTGAGAGTGTCTGGCCCATGACACCCGACTTAAGGGGAACAGCTCTGTGTTAACCTAGGATAGCCTCCATGCTAACTGTGACCTTGGACTGGATACTGAATAAAGGATTCTGGATGGTAAAATATGGCACTGAGCATTTGAAAAACCACGCAGTATCATTTCTTATTTCTTTTGAAATATTCAGGCGACTATAGAAGGAGTTAATATGCCTATATATTACATCAAACTAACATTACAGTTGAATTTTCTGTGAATTACTGCGTAAACAGACAGGAGAATAAATAACCACTTCCTTGGGTGACATTTAAATTTTTGTCTGGCTTAGAGGACAGTCCATTTCCATCAGAGCGTCTTTTCATAATTTCGTCATTTCCAATTCTGTAATGAGATCTGGCCATCCGCGACACCACCCCCCGCAGGCACTCACCGGGACCCCCAGAAGGCTCTGGGGGACGCTGGCACACTCTGCAGGCTGACTGCTCTTCTTGCATACAACAGGTGACTGGGAGACCCGCTGGCTGCAGGGACAGTTAAGAAGCGGAGACTCACCCAGCGAGCTCCTGGAGGTTAAGAAACTCGGGGCGGCAGCGGCTGCATTCGCACCCCCCCCCTCGTTACAGGTGACTGACGATATCGCCTGGAGGTGGCGGCCCCCGTGACGGAGCCTACCCCGGGAGCCTCTGGAATCCTGCTTGTTTACACTGACTTCCTCCAGTAAGCCACAGCATTCCACTAATCATAGCTAATAATGTGACATCCGAGCCCCGGCAAGCCATCTGCGCTCACCTTAAATTAAACAGGCAGCTTTTAGTTTGTCTCTCTCCGCACCAACACGCTTCCGCAGATCTCAGGTCTACCGATCACAAATAAACCAAAATTAAACCGGTTACTCTTTGCCAGTCAAGCATCTTACTTGAATCCCAAAAAGAGATTTACATGCCGTTTGTGTAATATTCATACTTGTGAAAAAATGCCTACCAATATAATTGCTCCAGAAGGGCACGGAATGAATACATATTTGTAAATGTCACAGAAATACATGAACAGTGAATAACAGTGAATAATAGTACTCTTGTTATTTTTATTTATGTGTATGTCTAGAATGAGTACAGGTAGAGTTTTGACCCTGTTCTGAATAAGAGTTTAGAAGATGGATGGATGGATGGATGGATGGATGGATGGATGGATGGATGGATGGATGGATGGATGGATGGATGGATGGATGGATGGATGGATGGATGGATGAATGGATGTTTTTTTGATTGTGTGTATTACAAAATGAGTAGGTAGGGGTTAGTTTCCTGGAATCCAGTCGGGTTAACAAGAGACAGAAATGCTTAAAGTTACATAACTGCAATGCCGGTTCCTCGCTGGAGCACAGTGATTCATCCACTGCAAGGCAACAAGAGCTCCGTCCCCCGGGCGGACTGACAGGCAGCGGGCAAAATCTCTCCCACTCTGGGTCCCCCCGCCTTCCTGCCCCCCACCCATCTGGGCCGTGGAGAGCTATTCCGAGGCTGGGCGTGACCCACGCTGCCGTCATGAGGGCTTCAGGACCAAGAGGGATGTGCATTAGCGGAGTACCAGCGACGCGCAAACCACGGCGAGGCTCCAAAGAGCTGCTCGGGGCCCCAGATGGAGGCCTGCTGGGGGGAGGTGCCATCTTTAATAACACCAAGCCTTTCCTGTTAACCTATTCATCAACGTCAGGGACCCATTTTAGAGTCCCAAGATGAATCATTGCCTTTTTCAAATGGATGCTTAAATTGTTTTAACTAACCACAAGATCCTTTTAACCCCCCCTACATGCTGCACATATATGCACACAGGCGTACACGTGCCCCACCCAAACACTCGTTATGTAGGATGAGGCCCCTGAGGGCAAATGACTGTGTTCTAATGGAGCAGCCCTTCCCTCAATGGTGCTGGGGGGGGGGGGGGGGGGGGGGGGGGGGTTAGGCCATTCCCAGAGATTGCTGTCAGCAGAAAGCAGATGGCAGGCTCTGCGCGGCTGCCCGTGGCCCCCAACGCCCCCCCCACATATCCCTGCCAGCTCCTGGGATTCCCAGCGGCTCCTAAGGTGTGCAGGTTTACCTGAGAGCATAGGTGAGAAGCTCCTCTCTCCGGACACGGAGGTGACGCTGCGTGAGGCAGGCCCCACGCATGCATTTAAAACAGGACACAGCGCAGCAGTATGTAATTATGTGTGTTATATGAGACTGTGTAGCTCAGTCACTTTTGTAATCGTATATGTGGTGCATCCCCAGCAGATTTTAGCTCCAGACATGTGATAAGGGGGCTGCCCTCATTATTCTAAACAGCAGGAGTTCCCGGACACTAGAATCCAGGCAAAAACACCCACATTAATCGTTCACTTTCCAGGCATGCGAGGGCACCAGGCGGGGAAATGCCCTGTACAGGATGGCAGTCTGTTGCAGGGCACATCTCCCAGAGGTTCCTCTTTCTATTACCCATCCCCTTATTTGGTTTCCTGTTATAGGTTCTTATGTTCCCATTGAAGCTTAGCTCTCTCGCTCTAATCCACTTGATAAATATTCCAGGAAACAGTTTCGTAAATTTTTAACTGTTTACTTAGAATCCTTGAAACAATATTACAAACATAAAAGAGTTTTTCCTCAGAAAATATAGAAGATTCAAGAGCTATCTTACCAGGAGGTCAAAAATACTATTTTGCTCCAATCTCATCTCACTCTCCTACCCCCTCATCCCTTATCATAATAAAAGCACCCCAATAGTGTCCATCAGTACTACATTAAAAGTCCCATTTTTAAGCATTACATGGTAGACCAAATACAACTTAACATTTTTAAAATCATGTTTGTCAAACTAATTTACTGTTAATTTCTCAAACTCATATGAACTGTATTTAGGCTGCTACACCTGTATCCCAGAGGTTTGTCTTTCCTGCTTCCCATCTCCTTGTTTGTTTTCCTGTCTCCTGGAGGTTTCTCCTTCCTGTTTCCAATCTCCTGTTTGGTTTCTTTTCTCCCAGAAGTTCCTCTTTCTGTTTCCTATGTCTTGTTTGATTTCCTGTCTCCTGTCTAGCTACTGTTCATTAATATCCAGTAATTTTTTTAATTATGAAAGATCTTGGAAGTATGGCAAAGGTTTGGATGCCCGATTTGGGCATTTAGCATTATGTGTATCCTGAACATGCATCAGGCTAACCATGTTCTTATCTATGCCCATGTTACAGCATAATGTCTTTGCCATGCCCAGGAGGAACAGCTGTACAGAAGGAAGGTGCTTTTTCAGTTTTATTTATTCCAGATAAAAATTTGATGGTTACAAGACAAACACGGGCTTCGCAGCTTAGTCTGACATTTCCCAGGTTTTTCGGCACCAGATCGTCTTTGCGCCGTCGGATCTAAAGAGACGTCTCTGTCTTTTTGAGAAACGTCACTTTATCTCAGCTTCAAATAACTGACAGTATTGAGGAAGTAAGTAGCAACTGTTTACATACACGTTCCAAACGCTTATCCTGAGCAAGGCGGAGGGGGTCCAATCCCTGGTAGACCAGGGCAAAAGGGTGTACCATCAGCCCATCACAGGACTCAAGCACACACACAGAGACATACACACACCCACACACGTCGGGTAAACATATATTTATGGGGATCGCTCATTCATTTCTATTGGAAAAATGGTAATGCTAACTATGAGAAGCTTAATACCTACCCTGCCCTAACCATAACCACAAGTAACCAAGCAAAATACAAGATACACATTTTTGCATTTTTAATTTTTTTTCATTTCGGTCACAGATTTTTATTAAACTGAGTTTTCCTGAAAAAAATGGTGGAGACATTGTATCCCCCCATAAGGTAAGGTATACCTGCTCACACACACACACACACACACACACTAACACACTACAGGAAATTTGGGGCGCCAGTATGCCTGAATGCAAAGGGAATTGAGTATTTTCCATTCTCTTGTACTGTTGTACATATGCATAGCTCCATATATTACCATGAAGGGGATGTGTGTGATGCCCTGCGATGGGCTGGCCCCCCATCCTGGGTTGTTCCCTGCCTCGTGCCCATTGCTTCCGGGATAGGCTCCGGAGCCCCTGTGACCCAGAAGGATAAGCTGTTTGGAAAATGGATGGATGGATGAATGGATGGATGTATGTAATTCGGTGGGGTTAAGGTCTGTGCTCAGAAGTTCCCTGCCTCGCTGTAATCACGTCAGGTGTAGTGTCACTCTCGGGTCCATGAAAAGGGCACTTAGCCACAGTTGCTACACGATGCTGTCTGACCCGATTGTTTGATCCTCCCTGGGAAATCACTTTGAACAAAGTATAAATATGAATATGCTAATGTGTCTATCAGTACGTAACAGTCTCGTTGGCATTCTTTTGCTGCTGCTGTTGTCGCTATGTGTGCACTGCTATATTGTATTGTATTATCTGTATTATAAAGCGTCCTTTAGCGTGAGAATGGCATTATATAAATAAACTTTATTATTATTATTATTATTATTATAAATATCTGCCTTCTCAACACAATGACTGTACACAGTCGTTGCAGGAATATAATAATGTTACATGAACAAGTAAAATAAATATGAATATTTATGAATGTTCTGTACATCACTAGAGAAAGCAGAAGGAGCATATAATTATGCATCCCTTCCATAAAATATGTGAGGAGGGCTGTGGGCGGCAGAGGGAGTGCACCACTTAGCTGGGCCTGACTCCTGTGAGGTGAGAGGGCCACCTGACTGCAGAATCACAGAGATACTATTCAGATCATACTGGATCAGGACCAGCAAGATCACAGACTCATAACCTCATAATCAAATAGATCTTGTTTGGGTCATAGAGGTTCTAACAAGCCTATTGACCCCTATCATGCCCTTCCCCCACCCCAGTAGAGAGCTGTATAGCCTGTCACCTGCCACATCAGCGTAGCGAAGCAGCATGGTTAATGATGAAGAAATGCCACTTGGCCCATCAGGCATTGTCTTGTGAACTAAAAGCTTTGAAAAATGTGACATTACCCAAAGAGAACACGCTATTTAACTTCTATTTATCCAGCTTAATGCGGGGGCCGAAGGGGAAAGGGCTGCATTATGCAGGCAGCACAGCCCCCTTTTTGCCGTCTGTATTGCCTCACTGTGCCACCGATGAATAGCAGAAGCACAAAAAAGCTGGGCAGTCATGTGTTTTTATGACTGTCCAGAACACAATAACCTGCCCACAACCTAGACCCAAATATACTTACGGTCCAGTCTAATGGCAGGGAATGGAGATGCGCGCCTTCTGTAGCACGGAGTCTTATCTTATAACTAACTTAGCTGATGGTAATCTGCCCCCCCCCCCCACCCCGTCCTGCCCCCTTTTAGTTCAGGGCCAGTGCACAGGTCCCCACATCTGATGGCAGTGATGCTCTGGGATTGAGGGTGAGTGACCGTCTTCGCTCTCTGAAGCCAACTCCTTATTGCTTAGCGGCACGGTAAATTGGTGACGGGGTCAAGGGCCACTGGCGCAGCCCCTGACAGAAGCCCCCCCCCCCCCCCTCCCCACATTCTGTACCAGTAGTGGGCCCGCATAAGCAAGGCAGAGGTAGAGGCCCCCCTATCAAATGGCCAGTCATCTTCATTAACAGCCCAGTCACCTCCTCCCAAGGCGACACCAAGGAGATGCCAGGAATCCCCCCTGCCCCCCCACCCCCGCAAGAAGGCTGAAGGCTGGATCATACTAACTGATAGTGTATAAATCTGTGAAATCGAAACAACATGGAGGAAAATATCAGCATTTATATGACTCCTTGCTATAGGGTTATAAAGATATAGACTCCCAATGGCTGCAAACTAAAATAAAACACGTCTGTACCAGTCAGTTTGCAGTCCTGTGCTGCCCCCCCGTCTGCAGTTCTGTGTGTCTGATCTTCCTCATCCCCGGTCTGCAAGTATGCATCCCGTTCCCCCTCTCTGAACGACAGCGTGTCCCACTGCCCCCATGGCCGTACGTGCGCCTGCCTCAGCTTGCAACCCCCCCCACCCCCCCAGATAAATCTCCTGGCTATTTGACCTGTGCTTAGGTTTCTGACGACTTCAGCTTAGTGTTCTGGTTTTCTGTCGGCTTGCCTGAACCCGGCACTGACCTCCCGTTACGGCGACGTCATACACCTGTGTCTTTGCATGCTGTAAGTATATTATGGCATACTGATTATGTTTAATATAACGTCCATACCACACTTCATAAATGAGTGGTTTTGCTCCAGGCAGAGTCATTGGCACAAGAAGTGTGAGCATCCAAGAATGCGGCTGGAGCTGCACTGCAGTCAGCATGAACTTAGCGACCAGGCTGGCAATGACAACCTCATGATCGAACTGACTTCACGCAATAAGGTCTGACTATTGCCAACTGTTCAAACCCCGAATTACCCTTGCATGAGACTTAATAAAAGTATCCTCACTTTAGTTTTACATATTCACACTATTAACAAAAGACAAAGAAAATACCTACTCCCAATGTGTGGTACCTTTTCTGATATTTGAATGACCTTTTATAAAGATATGACCAAAAGGCCTTGCCTTTAAACAGGATTCTACTGGGATGTCATTGATGTTAAATGTTTAATGTTCTCTTTTATGTTTTTTTTTTTTCACTCATCTATTTCCTGTTAAGACTCCAACCAGGTATTTCACTACACACTGTACTGAGTATAACTGAGTATATCAGAGTATACTGAGTGCGTGAATGTGACAAATAAGATTTCATTTGATTGATGTTCATTTGTAAAACATAGTATTGCCCCTGTTTGTTGTAATAATGGGTATATTACAGCATCGCTGGTACTTAATGAATCTCCCAGTCCATGTCCCTAGAAGCACCTGATCAGACCCCCCCCACCCCGGGGCCCTCACAGCCTGATGCTCCAGTTTCTTACTCTCTGCTTGCCTGCTCACCTGACACCTTGTTAACATTTAGTGGCCAGCAGGCGAAAGCACAGAGAAATGATCCCACCCTGGGAGGACATGAAATTAATCAGGGGGACTGGGGCCACAAGGCCCAACGCCTCCAGTGCTGTATTACCCCAAGTAGGTGTAGCCGGCTGCCCAAGGGGGGGCTGGGCTGGGTTAAAGAGGTGCCAGCGGGCAGCCGTTCCAGGCCCCAGAGCCGGCTGCCAGTCGCCCGGCAGGCAGGCATGTCGGGGCGGGCGGGCGTGTCGAGGCGGGCGGGTGGAATGGCGAAGCCAAGCGGCGGAGAGCCACCTGGTCCACAGAGGGCCGGCGAGCACCCAGCTCTGCCAGGAGGGTTAGCTTCACTTATTTATGACTGAGTTAGCATGACGTTCATGTCCCCACCCCCCTCCCCCCCCCCCACACACTGCTCACTCCCTGAACACCACAGAGAGGCATCTGCTCGTCTCAAGTATAAGTCAGGGCTGTCGATGGACCCAAAAGATGCCGCAAAACTTAATTTGCCGCAAAACATTAACTGTTAATGTTCTTATTGAGGACTGCAGAGATTTTAGTTGATGATCCACATGCTTCCAGATTCTGAAAAAAATGTAGATATGAGATATACAAGCATTGGCACCTAAGCCTAACCCTGCTGCACGTAGACGAGACGTTCACTGTAAGGCGGCTCGCTGTACGACTACGGCCTGACTGACAGCTTACTGTGCGACTGCAGCGTGACCAGAAGCTCACTGTATGGCCGCAGTGTGATCGGCAGCTCACTGTAAGGCAACTCATTGTACAGCCTCAGCCTGACCACCAGCTCACTGTACAGTCACGGCCTAACTAGCAGCTCGCTGTGCAACTGCAGTGTGACCGGCAGCTCACTGTATGCCCACAGCCTGACCAGCAGCTCACTGTATGCCCACAGCCTGACCAACAGCTCACTATACGGCTGTGATGGGACCAACAGCTTGCTGTATGGCCACAGAGTGCGTGCTGGGGCATTCATGTGGAAATTGGTCCCTGGGCCAGAATGCCAATACCCCTTCGCACACGACAAAATTGTTGGATGAATGGGTTAATGTATCAGCTAGGAGTGAGCAGGTAAGCCCACATGCAGCCCTCACTTCTCATTGTGTAATCCAGGGCATCGTTGCAGGAACATCATCCATCCATTCATCCATCTTCCATCCCGATTCCAGTCAGCGCTGCCAGCAGGCTTGGAGCCGATATATAAAGGGTTGGGGGTGCATCCTGGTCACACCCATGAATATATCAATTCTGTTCGAAGCCAATGGAACACCCTTGGCAAACATCACCCCCTTAGACAGCGCCCCCAGTCTAAGGCAAAGTGAAATGAACATGCAAGTCGGTACCCCCTCAGAGTTGGCTTCCGAGGAAACCCTATGTCGCCTATAGGATTCACTGGGCCCTAGAGCATTTAACAGAGTACAGAAACACTAAATGGATGGACAGGGGGCATCATGACTTCCCTACGTTGTGCAGTTACGCTTTGCTGTGTCAGCAAGCCTTCTTAACATTTCCCCCTTTTACCGCGGGATCTGTCAGCGTTCCTTTCATTACATTACCGAGTGATTGTTTAGAATGCCCAGACCCAACTTTTGACAGCCTGAGAAGGATTGGACTGCTAAGCGCTTGCTTCTAAGTGCAAAATTCCATTAGATCGGTACACCTCCTGCCCGTGCTGTTACCTAATGCTGCCTTGATTTCCCGCCATTATTATCGCGGGGAACTGAAAATCCTCCCGAAATCCCAGAAAACCACCCGGGGTGATGAACTCAAGGTGACGACCGCAGGACAAACACCACAAGTTTCCAGAGTTTCATGGGCACTCAAGTAAAGTGATTCCCAGAATTCCGAGGGACGCCCCGGTCCGGGCTGTACAAGGATGTGCTTGCCCACAAATTTCGGAAAAGCTACAAATAGATACTAACCTGAAAGAAAAATCACTGCCCGTTAATCATAAAAAATGAATGTCTGGCCCAGCACCCATAGAAGGGCGTGGCCTGCAGCCCCAACACTGCATTGGCCTAATGAATCGACCGCCAAAGGGCCATTTATAGTGCCTTACGGGGCATTCGATGCTTCCGCGCACCACCGGAGAAGCAATAAATAAGGCCGCCACTCTGGAGAGCTGCTGGGGGCTTATTACTATCTGATAGCTCCTCCCATACTAAAACTGTGCCCTGGGAGCTGCCATAACAGAGCTAAAGACACCAGTAGTGTGGAGGTGCCATTAACATAACAGCAACTGCAGCTACACAGCCCTTACCTTCATTTAATTGTAGAAGGACGACATTCCGGAGGTAGCCTGGGGGTGTAAGTATTATGTATAAAAAGGACAGCTTCTCCGGTGTGAAAACACGAAGTGTTTCTCTTTGTGCAGAATGACAGGTGACGTTTAACACAGCAAGTGGTGGTTTAACCGGGAACAGAAGTGCCAGCGCGTGCCCACTCCGGATGGGCCTGTCGCCTGGCACAGTCACGGGCTTAAATTCTCCACACTGTGAGGCCCTCCTGCATCTCCCGCATGAACTCCAGTGATGGCTGACTGGACGACCCTATCCTGCAATCATAGTGTCACCCACGACTGCCCCCCCCCCCACCCCAAGGCTATACAAGGGAGGATATCCTGATGTACAGCGGGGATCCTGGTGCTTTGGAACATGATGGAAGAGGCAAACAAAAAGGGGTCTGTTGGCAAGCTACCTTGGGGGCAGGAGGTGCTATAAATTCAAGCTGGCGATTGGCTTGGCTGCCCCCTCCCATGCCGGACAGCGGCACCGCAATGGCTCTACGTGCCATTTACGCGGCACACTGCTGCCCCATTACTCCGTGTTTTTTTCAGCCACGTCCCAGGGGCTGCCTGTCACCCCCCAAGCCGTGTTTTCCAGATCGGTTTGGGATTCTTTCTGTTTCTGGATTTGCCCCCCCCCCCACTGCCCCTCCAGTAAGTGTGCCCATCCGTGACATGGCTCCAACTGTAGCAGAGATTCGAACCAGAACTCTGAAGTACGAGCAGCCTTATTAAGGCTTTTTATTTTTTGCTTTGTGATAAATACCTGTCATTTTGATGGTGTGGGCCCCATTTTTTTAGGGTTTCAGTTTTCAAAAAAACTAAAAATGCCAAAAGTCTTCTATTTTCTTTTTTTACTTATGGTTAAGGTTATGGCTGGGTAGGGGTTAAGGTTGTCATGTTGGAATTAGGGTTATGCCCATAGAAATGGATGGAGAGTCCCCACAAAGATATAAGTACAAACATTTGTGTGTGTGTGTGTGTGTGTGCGTGTGTGTGTGTGTGTGATTTGCAGTCCAGGACACCCGCGCACTGTATTGCCCCCGAAAGGCACGGGGGCATAATCGCAGGATAAACACGGTGTCAGCAAAACGCACGACAGCAGAGCCGGCTGCACAGCCGAGATGGGGGTGCCGATCGACTGCCCCAGCGGCGGTTTCAAGGAAATTGCCAAGCCCTGAGCATTAAGGCCACAGGACGCGCCCTTAATGCGGCAGTGGCGTGCCTCCCTGGTACGCATTGATCCCACAGATGCATTATGCCTGCCCACAAACGCCACTTTACACAGAAAAAAACAGGGCGCACCTTTGACCTCCGGCAGGCTTTCGGTGGGGCGTGATGACTTCATGGTGCCGGCGTCACTGGCTGCCATCTTTATTGGATTAGGCTGCCCATAATGCATTTGTGGTGGCGTTATGAGTCTCGGTGGGGCTGCAGGTGTAGGGAGGGACCTGTACAGTGGCCGTAATGGGCTGCGTCCCGTTAAAGAAAGGCGCATATCTCCAGGCCCATGAAACAATTAGGGAGTATTTATAGGGGCCCTCGGTGTGTAATGGGCAGGCTGAGATGTTAAATGGCCGATGTCTCTTTTATCTTTCTGAGCTGGAACACTCAGCGTGGGCCACAGGGATGCCTTCAGAGACCGCTTTGGGGGTGCTTTTTTTCCTGGATGCATTAAGCTCACAGATCCCACATTGGCCACACCCATCCCCCCCCCCCCGCCTGACTGGAGCGGGAGAGCGGGATTCCACCGGACGGAAATGAAGCAGCGCGGACATCCGCTGGTTTATTAGTGGGGGCCGGGAAGACCCCGCGGCGGATCTGCGACCAGAATATGCAGCGGGAAAGTGAAATGTCGCTCAGGATTAATCTGGCCTGGGCCAGGATGTAATGGTGAATGCGGCGAGAGTGCTACGCAAAAAGGAGCAGGAACAGCGGTACAGCTAATGCTGGGGGGGGGGGGGTGTCCTCATAACTCCTCATAATCAGCTGTAGGCAGTTCACACTCTGTTAATGCACAGAAGCAAACAGCAGATAGACTGTGTTGGGTCCTTCTTTGGGAGCCTGATGGGCGCCTCATCATACTGGGTACAGTCCTGACCTACAGCAGCTTAACCTGCTAACCCGTGTTTATCCTCGAGTCCCTGGCTCTTCTTGTAGTCCCAAAAACCACTTCCCCTATTTTGGAGCAGCCCCGTTCTTTCCACCCCCGCCTCCCCCCCCCCAAAAAAAGTGCCCCCCTCCCTGACATTTCACACCGAGTGTGCCTGCCTGCCCGGCTGCTCATGGATGAGCCCATCCATCGCAATCATGACACTATCTGTTGGGTTGCTAAGAAACCAGGAATCGTGTCAGGTCTTGAAGGAGACTCAATATAATTACAGTTACAAGGGACAGCAAATTTGCAGCACACAGAGGAGTGAGAAGGTGAACATTTTCCCCATTTAACCTATTTTTCACCACACTTGACTGCATCTATTCCATTACATGCCTACTGACTCCTCAGCTAAGTTCCTGTGATAACCAAGTAACTTAAACCTCCAGTCAGTCCGTCTTGTTCCTCTCCTTCCATCCTGTTCCTTTAGTCCCTTCCCTCTCCATCTATTCTGCCCCTCTCCTTCCAGCCTGCCCACCTCCTTCCTTCCTGTTCCTCTCCTTTAACCCAGTCCATCTCCTTCTATCCTGTCTATCCCATCCTTCCATTTTTATAAAATATTATTGGTTTGATTAGGCCTTTCATCAAAACAGCATAATAGCATCAAACCTAAGAAAATATATATTTTTTAAATATACTGTATCCTACAAGTACTACAATTATTCATTCAGAAGGCAACCCGACATTTAGAGTTAGTGTTTTTTATTTTTGCATTTGAAATGAATCTAAATAGAGTCATGATATGTAAATTCTTCCCACACTGTGGGAGTCAGTGTTGGTTAAACGTCTTTCCCTGACATTTTTCTATTTCCTGAGCAAGAAAGCCAGTTCTTCCTTTTTAACAGTTTGGTTAATATTTTAAAGCAGCATTTACTGTACAGCATATCTACTCTGGGTGTATTAGTTAGCTGGCCGGCTCCAAATTAAGCTACAAATTCTCAGGAGCAGCCCTCAGTGATCAAATGACAGCCTTGTTTTCACTACAGGCCACATCAGCGATCCAGAGCCGGAAAACGTCCAGCTTTGAGCCCCCAGTAGTAAGGCGCTCCCCCCACCCCCCCCCCCCCCCCCCCCCCCCGGGAGCAACAGCAAGGGAACTTTTATTACCAGAAGATGCCTTAGCATGTGGGACAAAAATCCTTAAAACTGAAACCATCAGAGATAAAAGTTACAGGGTACAATGACATGGGTTGAGTTGCTGATGTCTTTCTGGAATGAGCAAGCAGAATAGAGGGAATAAAAGAAAGCATAACATCACATGACATGCAAACGGTCGACCCAGTAAAACAGTAAGTTCTGTTGACACGGCGGATCACGAAGAGTAAAACGCGGCTGAGGCAGGCATTGCAAGTGGTCCCGACAACAGAAATCAAATCCATTTTTACTGCTGAGACTAACATTCAGCAAATCAAAAGGCAGCCGTAACTCTTTGTTAGAGAAAGATGGAATGAAATCGATGAAAAAAAAAATCGAATGGGAGGCGACGGGTCACTGCAGACGCTCTGAACAAGTCACTAATGAAGATATTATGGTTAGAAAATACCATGACTTTTTGGGGGTCGGGGGGCTTTTTACAAGATTGGGGTGTACATTGAAGACACAAAAGGCCTGCATTGGGGCCTATTAATTGAAGTAATTGATGTTTTTTTCTGGAATCAGGAACACATGCAGAGCCAATGCTCAACATTCACAACCCCACACCCCGTCCCTCATTTATGATGTCACAACAGGAGGTCAAAAACCTGCCTTGACTGCCAATGGAGACCCACTTGCTAGAGACAAAGTGCAGAGCAGGCAGAACCTTCCAATATGACAATAACATGAAAGTGACATGTCATGCTTGTCCCTGCACCCTCACACATATTCATGTGAAACCACCGATCCTGCAGTATTTATTAAAGCCGGTAGAGTTTAATTCACTTTAACGGCACCTGAACATGCTGCGTTATCAGCTGCTCCAGTCTGTCACGCAGTAACAGACGTGACGGCGGATTATCTGATAGATTAGGGCGGGAGTGTTTCATCACCGTCTTCCCACAAATAAAGGTTTGGCCGGTTCCTCTCCTCCGAAACTGCTCCCGCAGTTTACAGTTTCACACCTCCCAGCAACTCGATGTTTGCTAAAGCAATTTGGGTTTAGCACCTCTCTCAAGGGTGCAGTAGCGGAGCCCCCTGCAGTTTCGTTTAAATTAGCCAGCCTGCTTGTTTTATTGGGGCTAACACATCTTACCGGCTCCAACCTTACAACACATCATTTCACAGAAACATTAAAAGAGTTTAGGTCAATCACCTAAGTAGAAATCCACAGAGAGCTGTTACTGCAGACCAGGTTATAGGTCAGGAAATATGTAAGCTAGCTTCTACACCATGCCAAAAAAACTCCAAGACATTTCAGCTACAAATTCATTGATATTTTTCATAATAAATAACAATCCACAAAGAAGGTAGAGCTCCTCAGCTCTTACTAAAGACAGGAACAGGCACAGGGTCAGAGTCCACAGTAAAGTGGACACAGCTAAGTGCTTTGCGGCATACTTGACTATAATAATAATCTATCTTCCCAAAAAAAGTCTTATCATGGTGTTTTTACAGGATGTTTGATCTTTGGTGAATTGAGCCTAAACAGGAGTTGCTGTTTCATCCCATGCTTCCTTGGATGAATGGATGGATGGATGGATGGATGGATGGATGGATGGATGGATGGATGGATGGATGGATGGATGGATGGATGTAATTGTGAGCAAGGTGACCTTAATATTTCTTGTAGTCATGGAGGGTCTGGTCACACGCAGAGTAAGCTGAACAGCAAAGATTACCTTGCAGGTTCAGCAATGTGAATGCATACGGCACGATAATCCCAAACTTCACCCATTGTCTAATTTCAGAGAATATATACTCTCAAACACACATTATACTTTTATTAATTTTAAAAATATATTTTAGAATTCATATGAGTTTATATAAAGTCTAGAGCATCCATCTATTATGCAATATATATCAGCCTAGGTTTGCCTCAATTAAGAAAACATTGGCCCTCGTATCAGTGCAACTAAAATTATATCATGTTTTTCTTCAATACAGTGTTATTATCAAACTATATGACCTCCTTGAGTTGGAAACGCCTTTTTAAATTTCCGTATCTTTAAAAAAGTCTTCAAATTTTGGCTTTCAACAATTAAGGCTGAATACAGAGGAGAAATATGATGAAATCTCTCTTGCATCAGAATTCATTGGCTGGTTTGAAAAAGTTCTTCAGGAAGAAATCATCGATTTTATCCAATTTTTTCCATATGAATTTGTAAGTATAATTATTTGTCTGTGGAAATTAAAAGATATAAATGTAAATAAAAGGTGTGAAGAGGAACATTAAGAAAAAGAATAAATGTGCTCTGACAGGCGATATTATATTTAATAGCTGCTATTATGATTTAATAAAGGACAGACTCACAATTATTTCAGTACTAAGAAAGCAAACAGGAAAATACAAGATAGGTGAGTATATCTATATCAGAATTATTATTATTAGACTCAAATCAGATGACAAAAACACAAATAAATCATTGCCTTTCAAGCATGGCCATAGCATCCTGTGGAAACATTTTTTTGTAGCTTAGATCTTTTACAACCAATCATTTGAGAAAAGTTATAAGGATATGCAGATAAGACGATGTCTCTCTCTCTCACACACACACACACACACAGTGGGAAACTCAGCACCGCCAAGCCCGATCACGCCCAGCTCTCTTCCAGACACGGATCGCAATGCCGGTGCCGGCAGTTCCCAGGGATTACCACACTCTGTGCCATTCGTTCGCAGTGCCGGGGAGCCCGGTCCGGGATACAGTGACGAGGGATCGTAATCCCTGCATAATGTTTAATTGCCCTGTATATATATAAAAGCTGTACATTCATGCGAATGACACGACACAGGAAGCCTGCTGAATGAGTGGCATTACCCTCTTCTGACACGCTTTGAGATGTTGACCACTCAAGCCACACATTTGTGTGAACCCCGCGAGGTTTGGGGGGCCCCCTATAGGCCGACGACTGTCACTACACTAGAGGGAGCAGTGGAAACAAAAAAGCTGCTCTGAATGTGGAGGATCAGGCATTTTTAGGCTTGGCTGGCTGGATGGTGATAGCTGCCTTCTAAACTATACTGTGACCCAGACTGACAAGCATCTACACCTACAAACTGTTACAGTTATCATTTTCTGCTAGAGAAAGTCTGCTTCTGACTGAGTGCTTTTACTAGTGCTCTAGTTATACAATACGCTGCAGATCAGTTCTAAGTTATTATATGTAAATGAAACTGCCGTGTTGAAAAGCTCTCCATTTATAGAACGAATCCATCAGCCCTCTGTGTAGGCCGGCATCTCTGCACATAGAAGGCCGTCGCATCCGTGCGGGGTGTTCAGATCCAATTTAAGATCACGGAAATGTGAGCAAATCAGGTGAGGAGCAGAGCAGAGCTGGACGTGTGCAGAGTTTCAAACACAGCCTGTGTGAAACGGGACGTGGCTAAACCGCCCTAAATTCTCTGGCTTCACCGGGGATCCATGTGAAGGTAAGGGGACAGTAGCGGCTGTGCACAGAGGGCAGGGTGAGATCGCCTCTTTGCTGCTGAATCTGCATGGGGAGCTGAGGAGATGTCCTTTTAATGGCTTTAATAATGCCCCCGGGGGTCCATCCGTCATGTCCCAGTAGCTGCACAGCACCCCTGACACTTTCCATAATGGCTATGTCTTAAGCTGGGCTGCCTGCAGGATGCCTATCAGCTGCCTTAGTAATTACAATCTCCCAAGTGCCCCCCCCCCCCCACCTCCTGCCACAAGGCAATTGCCCCCCTTCTACGCCCCCTGTTCCCCTTTCTTATCACGACCAAACTGCTCTCACATCCCTGCCCTGTGTCACCACCTCCACTGGCCCATACCCTGCCCCTACATCCCCATACCCTGCCCCCTCATCCCCACACCCCCATACCCTGCCCCCTCATCCCCACACCCCCATACCCTGCCCCCTCATCCCCTACACCCCCATACCCGGCCCCCTCATCCCCACACCCCCATACCCTGCCCCCTCATCCCTACACCCCCATACCCTGCCCCCTCATCCCCACACCCCCATACCCTGCCCCCACACCCCCATACCCTGCCCCCTCATCCCCACACCCCCATACCCTGCCCCCACACCCCCATACCCTGCCCCCTCATCCCCACACCCCCATACCCTGCCCCCACACCCCCATACCCTGCCCCCTCATCCCTACACCCCCATACCCTGCCCCCTCATCCCCACACCCCCATACTCTGCCCCCTCATCCCCACACCCCCATACTCTGCCCCCTCATCCCCACACCTCCATACCCTGCCCCCTCATCCCCACACCCCCATACCCTGCCCCCTCATCCCCACACCCCCATACTCTGCCCCCTCATCCCCACACCCCCATACCCTGCCCCCACACCCCCATACCCTGCCCCCTCATCCCTACACCCCCATACCCTGCCCCCTCATCCCCACACCCCCATACTCTGCCCCCTCATCCCCACACCCCCATACCCTGCCCCCTCATCCCCACACCCCCATACTCTGCCCCCTCATCCCCACACCTCCATACCCTGCCCCCTCATCCCCACACCCCCATACCCTGCCCCCTCATCCCCACACCCCCATACCCTGCCCCCTCATCCCCACACCCCCATACTCTGCCCCCTCATCCCCACACCCCCATACTCTGCCCCCTCATCCCCACACCCCCATACTCTGCCCCCTCATCCCCACACCCCCATACCCTGCCCCCTCATCCCCACACCCCCATACTCTGCCCCCTCATCCCCACACCCCCATACTCTGCCCCCTCATTCCCGCACCCCCATACCCGGCCCCCTCATCCCCACAGCCCCATACTCTGCCCCCTCATCCCCACACCCCCATACCCGGCCCCCCTCATCCCCACAGCCCCATACTCTGCCCCCTCATCCCCACACCCCCATACCCGGCCCCCTCATCCCCACAGCCCCATACTCTGCCCCCTCATCCCCACACCCCCATACTCTGCCCCCTCATCCCCACACCCCCATACCCTGCCCCCTCATCCCCACACCCCCATACTCTGCCCCCTCATCCCCACAGCCCCATACTCTGCCCCCTCATCCCCACACCCCCATACTCTGCCCCCTCATCCCCACACCCCCATACCCTGCCCCCTCATCCCCACACCCCCATACCCTGCCCCCTCATCCCCACACCCCCATACCCTGCCCCCTCATCCCCACACCCCCATACTCTGCCCCCTCATCCCCACACCCCCATACCCTGCCCCCTCATCCCCACACCCCCATACCCTGCCCCCTCATCCCCACACCCCCATACTCTGCCCCCTCATCCCCACACCCCCATACTCTGCCCCCTCATCCCCACACCCCCATACCCTGCCCCCTCATCCCCACACCCCCATACTCTGCCCCCTCATCCCCACAGCCCCATACTCTGCCCCCTCATCCCCACACCCCCATACCCTGCCCCCTCATCCCCACACCCCCATACCCTGCCCCCTCATCCCCACACCCCCATACTCTGCCCCCTCATCCCCACAGCCCCATACTCTGCCCCCTCATCCCCACACCCCCATACTCTGCCCCCTCATCCCCACACCCCCATACCCTGCCCCCTCATCCCCACACCCCCATACCCTGCCCCCTCATCCCCACACCCCCATACCCTGCCCCCTCATCCCCACACCCCCATACTCTGCCCCCTCATCCCCACACCCCCATACCCTGCCCCCTCATCCCCACACCCCCATACTCTGCCCCCTCATCCCCACAGCCCCATACTCTGCCCCCTCATCCCCACACCCCCATACTCTGCCCCCTCATCCCCACACCCCCATACCCTGCCCCCTCATCCCTGCACCCCCATACTCTGCCCCCTCATCCCCACACCCCCATACTCTGCCCCCTCATCCCCACACCCCCATACCCTGCCCCCTCATCCCCACACCCCCATACTCTGCCCCCTCATCCCCACAGCCCCATACTCTGCCCCCTCATCCCCACACCCCCATACTCTGCCCCCTCATCCCCACACCCCCATACCCTGCCCCCACATCCCCATACCCTGCCCCCTCATCCCCACACCCCCATACCCTGCCCCCTCATCCCCACAGCCCCATACTCTGCCCCCTCATCCCCACACCCCCATACTCTGCCCCCTCATCCCCACAGCCCCATACTCTGCCCCCTCATCCCCACACCCCCATACTCTGCCCCCTCATCCCCACACCCCCATACTCTGCCCCCTCATCCCCACACCCCCATACTCTGCCCCCTCATCCCCACAGCCCCATACTCTGCCCCCTCATCCCCACACCCCCATACTCTGCCCCCTCATCCCCACAGCCCCATACTCTGCCCCCTCATCCCCACACCCCCATACCCTGCCCCCACATCCCCATACTTTGCACCCTCATTCCCACAGCCCCATACTCTGCCCCCTCATCCCCACACCCCCATACCCTGCCCCCTCATCCCCACACCCCCATACTCTGCCCCCTCATCCCCACACCCCCATACCCTGCCCCCTCATCCCCACAGCCCCATACTCTGCCCCCTCATCCCCACACCCCCATACTCTGCCCCCTCATCCCCACACCCCCATACCCTGCCCCCACATCCCCATACCCTGCCCCCTCATCCCCACACCCCCATACTCTGCCCCCTCATCCCCACACCCCCATACCCTGCCCGCTCATCCCCACAGCCCCATACTCTGCCCCCTCATCCCCACACCCCCATACTCTGCCCCCTCATCCCCACAGCCCCATACTCTGCCCCCTCATCCCCACACCCCCATACTCTGCCCCCTCATCCCCACAGCCCCATACCCTGCCCCCTCATCCCCACACCCCCATACCCTGCCCCCTCATCCCCACACCCCCATACCCTGCCCCCTCATCCCCACAGCCCCATACTCTGCCCCCTCATCCCCACACCCCCATACTCTGCACCCTCATCCCCACACCCCCATACCCTGCCCCCACATCCCCATACCCTGCCCCCTCATCCCCACACCCCCATACTCTGCCCCCTCATGCCCATACCATGCCCCCTCATCCCCACACCCCCATACCCTGCCCCCACATCCCCATACTTTGCACCCTCATTCCCACAGCCCCATACTCTGCCCCTTCATCCCCATACCCTGCCCCCTCATCCCTGCACCCCGACACCCCCATACCCTGCCCCTTCATGCCCACACCCCATACCCTGCCCCACACCCCCCCACTCCACCCCTTGATCACCACACCCCCCCCCCCACCCCCACCTTGTCATCCGCACACCCTCCACATCAGACCTGGCTCTCTTCACCTTGTGCTGTTGAAATAAGGCTTCATCATGTGCATCCATAATTGCTGTTATTACATCGTAATTGTGTTATAGGAATTATGCGCTGTGGTGGGCCGCACTGAGGAACCTGCAGCCGGTTTCCTGCCAGAGATTGACGGTAATAATTACACAGCACAAATGCATCGGACACTTTCCTTAACAGCCCCATAATACAACATAAAATGGTTTGGAACCAAACACCCTCAACAGATAGTAAAATCTTCTGTGGCGTGTCACAGAAACAGGTCAGACATAATTCACAGTTTTCATACGGATAAGAAACAAGCTCCACTGAAAGGGTAATTCAGTCCTGGCAATTGCAGTCGCATCCGTTGTCATAAACTCTTTGGGAGACTCGCATCACATGAAAGCAGCAGATCCCAAAATTGCTACTCTTTCACTGTTCGGTCTGGTGTTTCTGGAGAAAACAGTCAGGAACAGAGTTTAAATTTGTGAAGTGTACTCTGGCAGGTCGGCACTTACCCCGTGCGTAAGAGGAGCTCAGCCATTGGAGCCGCCTCTGACAGACGCCTCAGGTAATCTGTCTTGTCAGGAGCAGCAATTCAATGTTGTTTCATTCGGCCTATAAAAAGAAGGATGTTTTTATGGGTGTGTCCATCTTTTTTCCAATGGACAGCTTATGTTATGCCATAAAGAATGGGACACATTCCCATCCAAAAAAGGCTTTGATTCACAAAGAACTTTCTCTGTTGAAGCCACTTTGTAGGGAAGGCACTCAAACACACTCAGAGGTCATTTTTGCAGTTCTGCTTCCTCCAGATTTGGCGCTTCTTTGTGAGGGCTGAACACATCCTAAAAATCCCAAACAAGGGAAAACTCCATTAATGCAGAGCAGCACACATGATGTCTAGTTACCACGTGCCCAATATGCTACAATTACATGGAAACCATTTGTATTATCTCACACTCTCTTTGTTTCCAGAGTCGCTAATTAAAGAAAATCTCCTTTTTCCATGTGCATAGTGGAATGCACGTAGCGTGGCTTTAATTACATTTGGTAGTTTGGCTTGGAGAGACGCGACGTCTGCCAGAGGGTGTTTAGCAGTCCGGTGTAATGAGGGAAGCATGGAGCAGAGCAAGTCACTGAATTCTGATTCCTACAAATCGCATTCGGGGGGCAGAAATGCATGACACCACGGGCACATGGGAGGAGGCTAATGCTGTCCGGGCAAAGATCAGCTCAGCCAACAGGCCAACAGGAGCATTAGAGATGGCTTTCATTTCAATGGCCGTCTGCGAACACTGACAAACACTCCGCATAAATGGCTTCGCTGGGGCGCAGCCTCCCTGTGATCTATTCCTGTCCATAAACCTTAATGTTTCTATAAATAAAAGGTACTGGGACCCATTTTCTCAGCAACGTTTTTAATTATGTAAAAAAGTAAGAACTGAAGAATATTGCTTTAGGTTTAGCTGGACTCATGCAGACAGCAATGTGGCTCCTCTGCAATGTGGTTTCCTCAATATTTTAGCTAACCATGAATATTTCAAGGTACGTGTTTTACCGGTATTAAAATCTAAATGGGCAAAATAAGGACACTTTATCCCAGGAAAGAGAAATTAATGGGAAAAAATGAAAATTCTCCATAAGGTTCGCAATACTGTACTTGTGGGGCGGTTAAGCATTTCAAACATTGACATGGGATGATCTTTTATGGGAAGAGTAAAGCAAATCCACGAGCAGTTATTTGAACTAAGCGTCAGTATGACATATTCAAGTGAAGTGTGAGCAGCTTGGGATGTATGAAATGTTTTAGTACAGTTACTACCGGCCTCATTAGCCATTATTTCCTGAACATGTCCTTTCAGATGGGTGGTGGGGGGGTTGGGGGTTCATTCAGCCATCCATCACAGGGACCTTTTGCACATCATTTGCATGGGGGATGTGGTGGCTCACTGCTCATGTGACCATCCATCATGTGACAGCCTGCAGGAAAGGCAGGGAGGACGTCAGCGTCTCGCCTGCTTGCTCAGTAACGGCCACCAACTTCCTTGCATATTTCCCATCTTTGCTGCTGATTATTATGGGGTTTTGTAAGATAAATAGCCTTTGCTGGCAGCAGGGATTATAAGGGTGTGTAACAGGGCAGCTGATGAGAGCCAAGCACCGATACATCACTGTCCATCCATCCATCTTCCATACCACTTATTCAGTAAGGCTGTAGCCTGTCCCAGGATGAACAGGGCAGAAGACGCCCTGGAGTAGATGCCAGTGCATCTCAGGGCACCCCACCCCCCCCCCCCCCCCCCACACACACACACACACACACACACAGTTCATATGTTCCTACCATTTTTAGTTTCGTAATTGCAGTCACAGATTTTTCTAAATTGTGCTTAATATTGTGGAGACTTGAAAATTGTCCCCACAAGCTAAAAAATAACAGGTTTTACCACATTGTGGGGATATTTGGTCCCAATAATGTTGAAGATACAAACCCACACACACACACACACACACGCAATTTAAAGTCAGCAATTGACCAACTTAACCTAACAGGCACCTGACTGACGACGTCAGGAGACGAACCAGGTACCTGGGTGACGTCAGGAGACTGGGTGAGGCAAGACGGGCGTAGTCTGGACACCTCGAGGCAAGCGGCCATCTGGGGGGTGGGAGCCTGGAGCATGGGCGGAGTGGCCCTCCCTGGACCGGGAGTCTAGCGCATGGGCAGAGTGGCCCTGTCTGGACCGGGAGTCTAGCGCATGGGCGGAGTGGCCCTCCCTGGACCGGGAGTCTAGCGCATGGGCGGAGTGGCCCTGTCTGGACCGGGAGTCTAGCGCATGGGCGGAGTGGCCCTGTCTGGACCGGGAGTCTAGCGCATGGGCGGAGTGGCCCTCCCTGGACCGGGAGTCTAGCGCATGGGCAGAGTGGCCCTGTCTGGGCCGATAGCCTGGAAAATGACATCCAGGGTTGCAGTAACGGTGAGATGGCCTTTGGAGGGATGCCATCGGACTCACTGGGGCCGGACGCTGGATGCACGGTGGCGGCCTGTCCTAGGTCTGGCAAGGAGGCAGCCATAGGCATAACTGGCTTCTTCATCCTGTGATTGGGAATGACTGGCAGGGCTGCAGCGAAATGCACGGATCCAGCAGGGGAATCAACGGCAAGTTGCGGGGTGGGTCCTCAATGGTGTGCTAGGGAGAGTCAGGGGGCTGAAAGACTTCACCCTAGAGCAGCCGCTGCATTTCCCCCATACAGTGTCAAACCTTCTCTGGCTCCTCAGGAGCCGAGTCAGGGGTGAACCCCGCTTGCATCTCCCCTGCCCAGGGGACCTTTCCCACGGTGGGGTTGAGCCTCCACTCCCGGTGGGCAACCAGGAAGGAGATTCCTCAGCTCGCAGACAGGGAGGCTCATCACACTCCTCTGGCTTATTTAGCTCCCCTAAATTGCTTTTGTTAAGCGGGTCGATCAGCGGGTTGTCCACAACTCATCGAGATGAGCGAACCAGAGGCTTGGACTGAGGTAGGAAGCTGGGTGCAGGGGAAACCAACGAAGCGGAGACACAGAGCAGAAGAGACTCCCAGGGTTAGCCGCTAGGCTGCTTGGGGAGTCCACTCATTCTGTCACAGCTGGAGGAGCAAATGACTCAAGGAGGGTGTTTTAGGTAAAACAAAAAGGGCTTCATTAGAAGACAGGACGTGATACTAACTTGTACGAAGAAACCACAGTTGCTTAGTGCACCAATACAATCTGATCAAATCTGTGATTAATTTCATCACAGTTGCACATATTTATTCGCATATTTTACACTTAAATTAGCCTGTCTCTACCTAAAAGAAAGGCATGGTAATCATTTACATGCCAACACACCCAAATTTCCAGGTTATTTCAAGTGAGCAAACTCCACTGTACCTGGTACACAAAACATCTTCTGTGACCTTAGTACACAAAACACCTTCTGTGACCTTGGTATACAAAACATACTTCTCCCAAAAGGAGCCCCAGAGCCAAGGACAGAGTTTGATATTTGCACTTGGAGGCAGGGGGCCAAAGAGCCTGCATCCTGCTTATTCTATGTGTTAATGCATATATCTGATGCGCACATAGCCTATTATTTTGTCTAGATACAAATTGCCAGTACAGAACATGTGCAATGTTGGTCTTCCCAATTAATTGCAATTTCAACCCATGTGACTGGGGAGGAGGGGAGGATGTGCCACCCCCCCCCCTCCAAAATCTGCCTTTGCCCAGAGTATAAGTGACCCCACACTGAAACTGAATTAATCTGCACTGAATTGGTTCTCAAAGGGGATTTAGAAGATTTTTCTTAGTTCATGTAGTTTACTGCTGTTCAAATAATATAAACTTAAATTTTCTATTCATGACCAATCATGAAAAAATAGCTGTCTTTGCTGGACATCAGAAGACATTTTTGAGAAAAAAAGCACATTAGTATCAATTGGTTGGCGTAAACTCCCATAGCCAGCAATTGTGAGACACTAGAAAGAGATGAATGGTGTGTGTTTGGACCTGGAAAGCGTTTTCCATGAACTTCAATTATTGTTAAATGGCAGCTGTTACTTAATTAATTGCAGTTTTTTATTTGCTTGATATGTGCCTTTTGTGTTCTTGCTACGATTAGAGTGCTCCTTACCAGCAGGTCTATACCAAAAGACCTGTGGTCTCATGTATAAACTATGTGTATGCACGAAAATGTTGCGTACGTCCGTTTCCACGCTCACGTCGAGGCTGCTACGCACATTCTCACAGCAGCTCCAGACATGGCGTACGCACGTTTCTGCTCGGTTTTGTAAACGGGCAGCACTCAGTGGCAAGTCATCGCTACTGTGGTTTCCCTTTTTAAACTCACAGTCATGATGCTGACTTATTCAATTTGTAACAATAAAACGGTGCAGAAAATGACCGAACTATTACAACTGCCATGGCAGCTCTTGCATTATTGGAAGACGTAGCTTATGGAAGAACTGGAAGAGAGCCCATATTCAGGGATCATAGTGATTTAGTCAACACCAAGTCGCACTATACCAGCTGTATGGGACGGCATAATCCGGTTGTCATCCATACATCCTTCCATCCATCATCTCCCGCATAATCCGAAGTTGGGTCACGGGGGCAGCAGCCCGAGCAGGGAGACCCAGACTTCCCTCTCCCCGGCCACTTTATCCAGCTCCTCTGGGGGATCCCGAGGCGTTCCCAGGCCAGCGAGAGACATAGTCCCTCCAGCATGTCCTGGGTCTTCCCCGGGGCCTTCTCCCAGTGGGACATGCCCGGAACACCTCACCAGGGAGGCGTCCAGGAGGCATCCTAATCAGATGCCCGAGCCACCTCATCTGGCTCCTCTCGATGCGGAGGAGCAGCGGCTCTACTCTGAGTCCCTCCCGAATGACTGAGCTCCTCACCCTATCTCTAAGGGAGAGCCCAGCCACCCTGCGGAGAAAACTCATTTCGGCCGCTTGCACTCGCGATCTCGTTCTTTTGGTCACTACCCACAGCTCATGACCATAGGTGAGGGTAGGAATGTAGATCGACTGGCAAATCGAGAACTTTGGCTTTTGGCTCAGCTCCTTCTTCACCATGACAGGCCGATGCAGCGCCCACATCATTGCTGACGCCGCACTGATCCGCCTGTCGATCTCCCACTCCATCATTACCTCACTCGTGAACAAGACCCTGAGATACTTAAACTCCTCCACTTGGGAGAGGACCCCATCCCCAACCCGGAGAAAGCATTCTATCCTTTTCCAGCTGAGGACCATGGTCTCGGATTTGGAGGTGTTGATTCTCATCCCAGCCGCTTCACACTCGGCTGCGAACTGCTCCAGTGAGAGCTGAAGGTCACGGTCCGATGAGGCCAACAGAACCACATCACCTGCAAAAAGCAGAGTCCTCCAAATCACGCTGGCTTGATCAGCACACGGCCCCCCGGTTTCTGAGGCACGGGAATGTGTGCAGCCAGCGCCCAAAGATGTGCTCGGCACAGCAGCACCATCACCACCTGTGTCATCCTCGGCACAGGGGGCACCTCTTGTACTATTGTCTGTAAGAATAAACAAACAGAATAAAGAAAATTTATTCATAAACATGCAATTCAAACAAGTATGCTACGAGAAAAACTCACCTGCAATGACATCGGCATCCCCCTCACCCGATAAAGTGAGAGACCGGGGATTCCGCTCCCTCCGCCTGTGCTGTTAAGACTCTCACGCTGAGCGGCCACTCGTTTTTTCACGTCGACTTTAATGTCCGACCACTTATTTTTAATTTCGGCCACAATGCAAATAGATAAAAACACTTTTAACTGACTCCGCCACGTTCTGCCGCTCCGTCAACTTTAGTGCTTTTGCCACTACTTAAACCACCAAATAATATCACATTTCTTTTCTCGATTTCTGTTAACATGACCTCCACTTCACACTCGCTGAAATACTTATTTTTCCCACGTGGTTTATCAATTGTTGTAAAAAAAAAACAGAAGAAAACGGGTATTTATACAGATTTACATATGCAAATATACATAATTATGGGCGGGTCGGGGGGGGTGGCTGTGGGCTCCTTCACGTACGTAAAATTTCACGCTCATTAGGATTTATAAAGATAATGTGCGTCTTTTTAGGAATCTGGATTCTTTTCTTGCTTACGCACATTCCTTGTTTTGTCCGTATATCATGTTTTAGTGTGAATTCTACGCACGTCGTTGTACATGAGGCCCCTGGAGAAGACCCACTGGTGGAGGGGCACGCATTCCTCTCACTGTGATTGGCTGTTACGCATTCTGATGTTTTTGGGACTGCCCAAATATGGCACAGAAAAAACAAATAGGGCCTTCCTACAGCTATTATCTATATTACATAATATTCCATCATTATGCTTTATAATATACAGGCCTTAGAATCTTGTTTGTTTGTTTGTTTGTTTGTTTAAGGCTGTATGTCGCTACTAGAACATATATGGTGGGAAGGCTCATGCTAATCATAACACATCCTGCAATAGAAAGATGCGCCCTGTGAGAATCAAGCGAGTGACCTGCGCAGCGCCCGCTGCGGCCCAGTTGGCGCGTCTCGCATGGAGCCACAGAGCCGTGTCCGCACCCTTATGAGCGGGCCTTCTGCTGCACCTCACGTCTGTGTTGCCGGGCCTGCCATTCCCAGATGGCTGTTCGGAGTCTTTGTCGTGTTCCTTCCGGAATCAGCGATCCTGATAAGACCGAGGTCGAACACCAGCCTTATGGTCTGGATGCAGCCATAGCTGGAAGGCTGCATGTGAGATGTGCGCGAAGCTGTATATGCACGGCTGAAATGAATGCAGCACTGGGTTCCTGAATATGGAAGCACTGAGGCCTCACGCCTCCCGGGTGGAGTTTGTGTCCCTCCCTGTGTCACACGGACTTTCACTGATCAAGCTGATTCCTTCCCACAGCTCAAAGACTTGGAGTAAAGCTTATTGGAGTGTGGTGTGTGTGTGTGTGTGTGTGTGTAAGTGTGGTTTATGTATATATTACATTGTGATTTTTTTTCAGTCTCTCAATTTTATAAAAAATCTGTGATTGCAATCAAAGTCTTGAATTTTGTTTGGTTTGTTTAGGTTTACCCTAACCCTAACCCTAACCCTAACCTTCTACTCTATATTACCCCACTACCTTGACCTTGACCGTGGTAAGTGGCAACAACAGGGCTGCCCAATACGTCAATCGCGATCTACTGGTAGTCTGGGTAGATCGTATGGCTTAAAAAAAATGGAGGTTGGATGAGAAGTTCAACTACGCCAGCTGCTGCAAAAGCTCCAATTTATC
This sequence comes from Brienomyrus brachyistius, assembly GCF_023856365.1. NCBI lineage: Eukaryota > Metazoa > Chordata > Actinopteri > Osteoglossiformes > Mormyridae > Brienomyrus > Brienomyrus brachyistius. The sequence goes on from NC_064545.1 coordinate 12,492,353, forward strand.
CATCCATCCATCTATCCGCTTATCCTACTGGGTCGCGGGGGGTCCGGAGCCTATCCCGGAAGCAATGGGCACGAGGCAGGGAACAACCCAGGATGGGGGGCCAGCCCATCGCAGGGGACATTCACACACCAGTCACTCATGCATGCACACCTATGGGCAATTTAGCAACTCCAATTAGCCTCAGCATGTTTTTGGACTGTGGGGGGGAAACCGGAGTACCCGGAGGAAACCCCACGGCGACATGGGGAGAACATGCAAACTCCACACACATGTAACCCAGGCAGAGACTCGAACCCGGGTCCCAGAGGTGTGAGGCAGCAGTGCTAACCACAGCACCACCATGCCGCCCCCAACCTCCAATTTATTTCTACTATACTTAAGAAAGAGCATAAGAATGAATGGGGGAGCTGGACCAAGTAAGAAGCCAAAAACCGACCATTTTCATACGGAATAGAAGGAGGAGCTGCGATGGGCTGGCCCCCCATCCTGGGTTGTTCCCTGCCTCGTGCCCATTGCTTCCGGGATAGGCTCCGGACCCCCCGCGACCCAATAGGATAAGCGGTTTGGAAAATGGATGGATGGATGGATAGAAGGAGGAGTTTTTTTTTCACAATGTCATATTCGAAGTGCGTTTGCTTCATCTGTCAGTCTGCTGCTATTCCGAAGAAGGGAAATGTGGAGCAGCATTTTCGGACTGTTAATAAAAACTACGACATTAACTTCCCTCCGAAAAGCGAGCTGAGAAAAACAAAGGTGAAAGAAGTAAAATCCCAGTTCAGTTAAAAAATGTTTTATTTATGCCAAAGGGAAATTAATAATAATAATAATAATAACAATAATAACAATAATAATAATAATAATACAAAAAAAGAATACTCCATATTTTTATACATAATATATGTTTTGCATTTTTTATAGCAGGTAGATCATTTTGACTTTGTCATTTATAAGTAGCTCGCAAGCTGAAAAAATGTGGGCACCCCTGGGCTAGAAGATGGATGGATGGATGGATGGATGGATGGATGGATGGATGGATGGATGGATGGATGGATTAAATATGACATCAAAAACATTCTTCCAAACTGTACCTGTCTTCACAAAACCATGTGAGTGTACATCAGGATAATCCATCAAACACAATGGGAAACACCTCAGCATAAACATGTCCAACCTCCCTGTGCCCATCATGTTCAAAAGCAACTGCTAAGCTTTCACGAGGTGGAGCCTGACTGATGGAACATGAACATCTATTAATATACTAATATAATATATAATAATACTCCGGTGGCAATTGAGGTTTCTGTACAATCGTTCTGGTAGCTGCTACTGGCAATCTACGTGCTGTGATTGTTTGAGTCATTAGCAATTGTTGATTGTTTAATTCATTAAGAACTGTTGATTGCCTGTGTACATTGATTGCTTGTGTTTACAACTCCACTTCTAATTCTATTAAGCTTGTACAGATTTGGCAACTGGCTATTTAAACCCTAAGATTTGGTAATACTACATGTGCACACCTACACTTGCTTGAAGGAACAGTTTTTGTCTAAACACCATGGGTTAGGGAAAGTGGCAACCCAAGTATTTTAGGTCATGTTAACTTAGTTTATTGGTTTGGTACTTGGTTTAGTACAGGTAAAGTTCCAAAACATTTATAATTTTATTTCCTTTAGTGCCTTTCGTGCTTCTTTTCTTAGTAGGGAAAAGTACCTATCTTGGACTGCTGTAATACCTTGCAACATTGTATGTACTGTATATATTTAGTTGTGAATACTGTAGTTCCTTGAGCATCAAAAGAACAGAACCTTATCCAGCTGTGTTTTGGTTACTCCGTTGTGGTTCCCTCTCAGCCAGACCACATGTTTATGTCATCTGACCTAGACCAGATGTCATAACATGTGTCATTCAGCAGCCTGCCTGACAACAGCCAAAATTTTGTCATTCAGCAACATGCCTGTCAGCAGCCCCGGTTCTGTCATTCAGCAACATGCCTGACAGCAGCCCCAGTTCCGTCATTCAGCAGTCTGCCTGCAGCCCCGGTTCCGTCATTCATCAGCCTGCCTGCCTGCAGCCTGGATTCTGTCATTCAGCAGCCTGCCTGACAGCAGCCCAGGTTCTCTCATTCAACTCCCTGCCATCTTTGTGCCCACTGCTTTCTTCCTGCTGCTTGTATTTGGCCCCCAAGATATTGAACTCCAGCTTAAAGTCCCTACAAAAAGCAAATCGCCAGCCTTTGTGATTCTATTACCGCAGCGAGGGTCTCATTCCATATAAATTATACCACTGCTGCTGCTAATAGGGCCAAAACAAACTATGGTTGTTTATGAATCAGCTTATGCGTTCAGAAGAAATCTACTTAAGGACTTTATTAACAGGCATTTTGCTTATCTAAATTGTTTCACATCGCTCATCGGGCCCTTTCGGCTATCTTGCAGGACCATGCGTTTACAGGTTATTTTAAAGTGTTTAAATCACTTTCTCATAGCCAGATCTTCTATAACAGAATGTTTTAATTTCACGCCCTGTCAGTGAGACAAGACTATATATCGCTCATCGTGGGATAAAGTACAAACACCCGCAGATGCCTTTAGATGATCGGTCATCATTGTTCATCAGCGTACTGGCCTAAAGGAGGAGGAGACAGTAACACCTTGCTGATTACGCCTACATCCATTTATCAGTGGACACTCTCCAAAACAGCATACAATCCAGGAAGCAGGGTCAGGCGATCCCTGCAGCAATTGGGGATTAAGGGACTTGTTCAGGGGGCCAACAGAGAAGTCACTCTGCTGACCAAAGGACCAGCAATCTCCTCGTCACAGGAACAGCACCCTAATCTGCTGAGGCACACACTAGCCCATGCTTGATTAAGCTTCTGCATTAATGGAGTAAAAATTACACAATGTACCTCATTAAGTAAACCAATGTTACTTTACAAATCTTGGAATATGAAGTTCCTGTCACATTCAGACTTGAAATCTATTCACTTTTAGCTTGATATGGAACAATAGAGACAATATTTAAATAATACAATGATAATATACAGAGACTATGGTAAAACTAGCCATGAGCAGGACCTCACCTAAGCCTCAAACATGTCTGAAGGAACCTCAAACTGGGTTCGACTGGACACCCATTATATTAATATTACCATTCATTCAATTTATTAATTGCATTCAGCTGTGCTTTAAGGTTGCTAACACAGGTGTGCTTTAACATTCATCCATGGCGGTATCTGTGCGGTTCACATACACTTATCTAATTAAGAACAAGGTGTAACCCCTTCTCCCCATTTTCCTACTTTCAGCTCACACTGGAATCCTGGCCCATGCAGTGTCTTTGGGCCTTAATAGCCTTGATATGTTTATGCATGGTAATTTTAAATGATAGTTCACGTGCTTTCTTGTTAATGATGAAGCAGCTGCCTTCATAAGAGAGAACTCCCTTTCCTTCTCCCAGTGGACAGTCACCCCCCCCCAAGTTCCAAACGAGTGACCGTTGCCTGTTATTTATGCACATGGGGCTGGACAGAGTCTCCGGTCCCCGTGTTGATAATGTCCTCGCAGTGATAGCTCAGGGAGGCCAAATGGCCCATTTACTGACTCCAAATAGCACGTCGCTCCTGCAAATAGCCCCCCCCCCCCCCCCCCCCTCTTGCTTATTTAGCAAACTCGTACCGGAATGCACCTCTGAGGTGTGTTTTACATCAAGTCCAATGAAGCGGGAATTGCCAGCAAAGTTCCAGAGGTTAGAAGGGAATGAGCTGAGAGTGCCGAGTGAGACCGCAGCGGAGGCAGGCCAACTCAATTACGGACGCGGGCGCGAAAGGCGAGTGCGAGCCAGTGGCCAGCTGCAGGTGGACGGGGAGGAGGCAGGAGCCAGGTGGGCAGCACAGCATTACGCACGGGCCCTGCGCCATCCTACAGATTTCTACATGGGGGGATTTTGTTTAAGCTTAACTAATTTGCCCAGGGGGGCCACAAGACACAGAGAGGAGGAAGGTGATGAGCACTGAGCAGGTGCACACTTCACACACCATTTAGTCACCTTCCAACCCCCCCACCACACACACCTCTCCACCCATTAACCACTGATAAGAAAAGCCCCCCCACCACCCCGTGCAGCCCGCGTCAACCAAAGGTAACATGGGGGTGCCACAGATGGCGGCAGTGTCACATGATGAGCTCGGTAACTGGCATCCCGATTGGCCAGGTGGCTGCTCAGCCTTGGAGAGACCGAAGTGAGAGATACACGGATGTCCAAATGCTCGGGGGAGACGCACGACCCCCTGTCCGCCATCGGCCCCACAGGAAAACAGCATTAAATACGCAAAAATCAGATTCTGAGTTGCATAACAGGTGCAATAACACACACATACCCCCTTTGCCACAGAAACCACAGCACACAAGAGTATCTGAGAGAAAAGATACCTCTGCCACATCCCGGTACTGCACTGGGGGGGGGGGGGGGGGGGGGCTTGATATCCATAATCCGGGGTGTCAGGAAAGCAGGGCCAATGTTTATTTATTTGCATGAAGAGGCAGATGAGATGGGGGCTCGGTTTTGACCACGCCACCCCCACCACTGCCATGTCTGATGCGCTATCAAAGAGGGGCATGGGGGCCTTTTCCAAAACCCCCGTATTAGAACAAATACACCGACTTTATGACTCACAAGGCAACGTCGCTGACACACCTTCCTGTTGCGTACTTTAATCACTCCTAGGCTACCCCGAAGCCATCTGTGTCTTTCTCTATATTTTGTCCTTTGAAAATATCCGTTACCAAATAATAATTCATGGAAAAAAAAAACCACTCTTTGCGAAGCCCAAGTATTTTTAATACAGTGAGTGCCTGTGAGTGTGATCGTATGGGCTATATGATCACATGGGCTAGGGTTGCATCTGTGGAGCATCAGCGCCCCCTCACAGAAGGGCTGGGGATGCATTAGCAGAAAACATTAAAAGCACAAGGACATGGAACAGTGCATTATGGGACACACCAGCCAGCGTATTGTCGTCCTTGAGCTTCATGTGGGCATTTACATACTCCATGTCATTGCGGAGAGTAATGGGTCAAAGGAGTGTGGAGGGCTCTGATGACTGGGATCTGTAAGTCTTTGTGTAGCACCAACAGTTCGCCAGGTCATGTCCCATAAGGAGGCCGGCTTTGGATCCCATGGGAAGGAACGTCGAAGTTCTCCAGTGAACCTCAACACTCTGGTGAAATACCCCTGCTTCAGAAGCAGATAAAAGCCACTTTTGTCAAAAGCAGCACCAGCTGGGATAATTGTGAGAATAATTATGGGGACCTTGATACTGTGATTGATGATTAAGATTAATCAAGGGAGAAGATGTTCTTCCTCAGCATCGTTCCTACATTGTAGAGATAAAGAAAAATCCTGGGCTCAGGGGACGAAGATGAATCACCAGCGGCTGTGTGGTCCAGCCCAGGGGACACATGCGAGCTCAGCTGGTGTCTCCACTGATCATGTGACTCATGTCTCCTTGAGTCCCCCAGTCTTCACGCCCCCCCCCCCCCCCCCCACCCCGCAGAACGGACTGCCACATGTAATTATGACAGATGACACAATCTCCACCAGCCACCTCATTTGCTGGGGGCGTGGGGGGTGGGGGATCACACCCCGGCAGCTTCCTGTTGGCTTTAATGACTTTTTAATAGAGCGCGCTCACAAGGCCGCATCGCTGGGGTATCAGGGGAGGGGGGTCTGATGGCAAATCATCCACCATTAGGACACCCGTCGGTGCAGGCGGCCCCCTCCACGTTTGCCTCCCTGCTGTCGACCCCCATGGCCTCCGTTTTTTCCAGGCCGGATCACCTGTCTGCTTTCCCCTGTAGTTCTCAACCAAACATGATCAGCACAAACCCCCCCAGCAGGGGCAGATTTGCTGACTTCGGCATCTGGCAGCCAGCACTGACACGTAAACGCCGATCCCCAGCTGCTCGTACCATAAACACCATCCATTAAATGTTCGATAGATGGCACGAGTGCCCCGCCCTGCTTCGACACTTCTGCCTCTCCAGAACACACCGCACTGAGGCCCCGAGCACAGAAAGACCCAGGCCTCAACCACTGCTGTAGTATTCAAGTCCGGTACGGGTTCGAGATCACTTCTTCATTTGTTCGGTATTGCTTCGAACTGAAAGCATTTCTGCTTATTTTAGCATCAGTCTCAAACTAAAGAGTCTATGGATCGAGTTCCTAATTTGAGAGGGAGACACAAGATTTTTTTTCCACCACAGTGATAAACTTTCTCCTGCACTCAAGATAACGATTCATGTTAAAACAATTAAAACACAATTAACTACAAAATTAGTTAATACCCAGTTAATAATAATCTATTACTCAGCTTCATTATATTGGCCGTATACTGTACTGATCTTATGATATTTTATTTATTTTTAAAAAGATAGGGCCAGAGTGTAACTCCCTTGGAAATCCCTTCAGGACAGACAATATGTCCGTTAACTGAGACTTTATTCAATTTGTCTACGTTAACCACAAAAGTTACTATAACCAATGAAAACTTGCTTTGATTTTGAACATTTGATTAGGTTTGCAGCGGTATCTTGTTAGGTATGTGTGGTTAAATACTAATGTTTCAGAACAACGGATTGTCTCCCTTGAAAAGTAGCTCTTGAGTTTGTGTTCGTATTAAAAAGTAAAATGCTGTGTTCCATTCTCAGCAAATTCATGACAGAATATGTTCCATAGCTTGGTACCCTGCACCCTCCCCACCCGCACTTGACAAATTTTGTCATGAGGGCCTACAACAAATTTTATTGTCGGGACCCCCCTCCTCCACTCGTCGGGTGCTGGCCCATGTTTCTTCAGATTGAAATCATGCTTGAATACTATGTCAGCAGTGGCCTGCGATGGGTAGGCGCCCCATCCTGGGTTGTTCCCTGCCTTGTGCCCATAGCCTCCGGGATAAGTTCCGGACCCCCCACCACCCTGAATAGGACAAGTGGTGTCAGAAAATGGATGGATGGATGAATGGATATTAGCAGTGGTGATGATGATAGCAAATCAAGCATCAATAAAATTGACTTTTTCCTGCCTTGATCTCAACTTGGTCTTGCTTCCATCTAAGTCTCGGTCTTAATTCGGTCACGATACCCCCAAAGGCTTGGTTTTGACTCGGTCTCCATGACCACAAAGTCTCACTCTTGACTTCTTCTCAATGCGCCGAAGGTCTTGGTCTTGATTCAGCCTCAGTGCCCCAAAAGTCTCGATCTTCATTCAATATAGATGTTCTTGACCTGTCACTAGTCTAAATGTGACAGAGCAGGCTGAACCTGAGTCTAGGTCTGAACACAGCATAGGATGGCAGGAAAATGAAAAACCATAAGAAGCATCTAAGTGTTTGATCCGTTATTGTTCAATCCCTCATTCTGGCCATTGTGATTGTATAAGCAACTGATCAGGTGAATTTTTCTTGGAAGCGTCTCCCCTACTCGCTCACTCGCTCAAATGCACGCACTCTCTCCCTCATTCCATGTATACCTCACATCCCTCTCGAGTGTGCCACATGTCTGACAGGCTTACCAGGGCAAGATTATCATTGGCATTTCAGAAACTAAAAGGCTGCGCCAGTATTTGTTTGTGCCAAAATGTTGTACTTTTCCCCATGGTGGCAAGACACAGAAGTATCATTTGCAAGGCGACGTTTGAACTGAAAGATATATGCCAAATGTATTCCATTTAATCCCTCTCGCCTCCCTGCATTAATGTCGAGGCATGTTCTGTGGCAGTCTAACCCTCATTCGGAGGTAGCTGAGGGAGAAATTGGAATGGCGGTGATGAATGCAGTGCTGGGATTTTTAAAAATGATGAAAAATGTTCCCCAAAATACATTGGTCAGCTGATTCTGATTCTGCCCCCTCCTCCAGCTCTGGTCTCCAGACTGGTCTTGTTTTGAGGGTGGGGGTTGAAAACGAAGACCCCATTTGCCAACCCCTGCCCCCCACCCATTTAGAACATGCTCAAGGTCCATAAGCCCCTGGCTCCACACTGAATTATGAATGAAGCTGTCAGGAGACACACTGTTTATGCGCTTGGGCGGGGGGGGGGGGTAATTTAAATTTAATTTGAAAAGGGATTTTAGTTCAAGACCGTCCGCTCAGCAAAACAAAAAAGCAGAAACATGCACACACTGGAAACACAAAAGCTGCTGCACATCACCAGAACCGCTAGGGTGGAATCATAAATAATATGACCCCGTCCTGAAGCCCCCCTGGGCTCAGCTACAAATTTTGGTAATGAAAATATCAGTTAGGAAATATAATATGCAAAATGAATTTAAATAAGAAGATATAGGGGGAAGTAGATCACATCTAGCAGGAAAGCACTGCCTTTTCTAGAATAAAAAGTGCCCCAAGGCCTTCTGGGTAATGCATTAGCATTTATTGCGATGCACAGGATAAAATGAACTTCATACATTTCTTGTAGGACATCTTTTGCTTGTAATAGAAAAGAAACCTATCTGTTTTTATTTTCTAAAACTGGTAAGAGTATAAAAGTCAACAGTAGATACATTTAAAGAATTTTTAGAAAACTGCCTAAATGGATCTGTCAGGAAAACTCAAGCCTCAACGAGGGCTGTGGAGAACTCCTTCCTGACGTAATGTACGGCCCGTTGGGTTAGAGGGCTGGATTCGCTGTGTGGCCCGTGGACCTCGGCAGACGGGCTCTGAGTGGGGGGGGGGCGCAGACAGGAGACCACCTCCGGACTCCATGTGGGCCACCAGCAGTGAAGTGTAAAGAGGTCCTGGCCCCCACTCCCAGCCGCATTTGACGGGATGCAGTTCCCCGGCGACAGACACGCTGGGAGCCCGCCAAATGCTCGCTGCCGCGTCCGTGCCGTGTGTCTGCCAAGGCGAGCGGCGGGGAAATCTGACTGAAGGGCCGATCTGCATCCCACATGGATGCTGGGGGACTGTGGGGATACCGCCGGCTGCTGCGAGACGCCCCTCCGAGTGGCTCTCCTGTACGTGACAAGCTTCTACATAATCACCGCACTGATGCTGTTGATCAGCAGGTCAAACTGCTACGCTCTTCTCCTGGCCTTCTGCTATATTCAGCCACCCGACAGCCAACGGCCTATCAGCCGATAGATACAAGCTGAAATGAACCAGATCCACACCCCCCCCCCCCCAGTGCAGAGCCACTCCAAATACTGGAGGAGGAAAGACTAGGGAGGAGAGGGTAGCTGGGAAAGAGACAACCGAAGCAGTGAGAGCCTCCCCGTGGCCTCGCACCCAAGGGCCCCACGTCTCCGGCCCCAGCGCTCAGGGGCCCAGCATTCAAGGCCCCCACACCCAAGGGCCCCGTGTCCAACAGCCCCTACTTGATCAGCTCTGACAGGCCCTTCCTCTCTCACCCTAACAAAGGCATGCTTGTCCGAAAGGCCACAACTCCACCTGTGAGTGGCTGCACCCACTCTATGCGCTCGCTCTCCTCCGCGAGCTACAGGACCCGTGGCTACATTAAAACCATAAATCACTTAGGTGTCTCTGTCCCCGATGCGCTCTCTTAAAGCCTGCTCCAGCCCATTAGGAACTTCAAAAAAAATAATAAGCTCTAAAGTTTCATCTGAGTCACCGATTGAAATGCAAAACATACACACAAAGAGATCAAAAGGTCCCTTTGCTCTTTATGGATGGTTACACAGTTCAAATACCACAAAGGGAATGGAGAATATCTTTGTTTGCAAGTAATTAAGGGGCATCTGCGTGTCTTGTGATGATTTTATTATGCATTTTGACAACATTAAACTGTATTATTCCGTAATTATCAGTATAACATTGCATCCCTTATTTTAACACTATGATGTGGTATTATTTGGTAATTTAACCACAAAATGTGGTATTATTCAGTATAGTTTTATTCTGTATATTGACAGTATAACACAATTGTAGTATAATAAAGCTGAGATTGAAGTGTATAATTATGTACAGTATCATAACAGCTAAATACAGTGTTATGTGTGTCTATAGTATTAAACGGTATTATTGTGTGTTTTTAACTGTACTATACATTCTTCTGTATTTTATCACCGTGTATCAGAGCTGACTGTTCACTACATACATGTAAGGACATACTCCTCACACACACTCAGCTGGGGGGCTACGTGACCGATCCAGTCCAGCCCCATCCTGCCCCCCCGCAGACACCGCACTCACGTCACCCTGCAGTTCATGGACATGCTTGGTCCAGGCAGAGTCTGTAGGGCTCCACATAGTGCAGGATGCTTCTGTGTTATCATGACCTTAACCCTAACCCAACCATAACCTTAACCATAAGTAACCAAACAAAATACAAAACTTCCGCCATTTTTAGTTTTTTTATTGCAGTAAAAATTTGGTCAAATTGGACATTTGGTCCCCACAATGAAATGTTTACTTGGACCACATGCACACTCTCACATGCACACTCTCTCACATGCACACTCTCTCACATGCACACATTCTCTCACATGCACACACTCTCACATGCACACTCTCTCACATGCACACACTCTCTCACATGCACACACTCTCACATGCACACTCTCTCACATGCACACATGCATTCACAGTATTGTTACAGGAGAATCAGCATCACATTAATACTTAATTAGTGAAACCTTCATATTTCCCAGCCACACTGTGAATATGTGATTTACTATAATTTAGATGTAGTTCTTTATTTGCCCATGCATTGATGATCTAGCTAATTAAGGGATTGATCACATTGAATATTGTACAGTGTCTGTAATCAGCTGACATCCACGTCACAATGAACCCAGAACGTGGTGTCAGTTTGCTTATCTCCCTGTGGAGAGGGCCAGCAAAGAGTCATCTAGATGACCTGGATAACCTGGATGTGGAGTGAGGAGATGAGGACAGAGCTGTGAGATGGATACCTGCCGGGGGGTCTGGGCCTCCCCCCACTCGCCTGCCTGATTCTCAGGTGAGCCCCATCTCCCTCAGACAGGGAAGTGAGCTGAATCTCCCCCCCACCCCCGATCCTCTGTCTTTCTATCCTGCTCTGCCCCCTTACTCACCTTCCTACATGCATCTAATGAACCTGTCCTGTACTGTTTGTGGGGTTTTATCTCAGAATTTTACTTACAGAAATCCACGCATCAGAAATATGGAATCGGATCAAAAATTTTTGCGCTTAATTTAATTTGGCACAAGTAGTCAGCAAATGGATGGATGGATGGATGGATGGATGGATGGGGCTCTGCTGGTGTTGTCCATCCCAGTTGATCACCCACTGCCCAGCAGCTTCTGTGAGCTGAACAGCCTGCCCCTTCTCACCGATCCCAGCGCTCCTCTGAACCGCACACGCCGTCCTGCTGACTGCTGAGAGACCGTCACCCCGCCATTTAGCTTATGCGGAGACCTCCAAGTGGCTCTGCCCTTTTCACTGGTCACCCAGGCCAGGCGTGAGTCTCACTATCAGGCTTCTAGATTGTTCAGCACATGCCAACACGCAAAGGCTGCTGATTGGCTGACTGCCGCCCACGGGTCCTAGGGTTCCATGGACTGGCTCTAATCCACTCTGCTGACCTTGCTCCCCCCCCCACCCCCAACATGGCACACCCTGGCTCAGCACCCCAGCACTATTTAAGTGGAGCATGCTGGGATGGATGCCACTCTTACCGCCAGGGCCACAAGAGAGTGACAGGTCTGTTGACAGAGGCAAGAGAGCATGACACACAGCGTGGGGTGAATGCGGGGGGGGGGGGGGGGGGACTACAGCTGATTCAGCCTTTCAGGCTTTGTGCTGCTTTCTCATATAGGTGGTATCAGCAGCCCCTTGGCCCCCACTGAGGCGTGATATCACAGCTCTCCCACAAACTGCTGGTATCTGCCAGACCCACAGGGGGCGCTCCTGTCCACAGCCTACCTGTGAACCACAATACTGCTTCGGTCTGTGCCTGGAAATTCAATGTCCATCAGAAAACAAAGCACGCCATCGGCGAACGCAATGGCTCTGCCCTTTTCCTGGCCACCCACCACTGCGATTTTGTCTGTCCTTATTATACCTTCAAAGGATTTATGGGCGTATTTGGGAAAAGTTTAGCTTAACTGTTCTGAAATAAGTGATACATTTTGGCTCCCATGTAACATTAATAAGATACTGGGCCGCCCTGCTGACGGCGCCAGGCTGTTAATGTCAGACTCACGAGTGACAGTCACCACAGAGCCATTACACCCAAAACAGGACTTTTTAATGACACTCCAAGTTAGTTTTATGCAGTTTTTTTGTCACAGATTTTCATATAATGCTGAACTACACACAGTGATGCTGATTAGCTCAAGAATTTATGCTGAAACAAAGAATTAAAGATTATTATTTATATATTAAATATTCACCCCATAAGTATTCAGCTTCAGCATATAATTGTTCATGATACTGCTATATTAGCTAAAAAATCCATCCACCTTGCTGGGTACTGGGTCGCTGTGAGGCCTGGAGTGTGTTCCATGCATGCCTGAGGCACGAGACAGGTACACCATGGAAGGGATGGCAGTCCATTACAGGTCATGTGTATCCAATATGGCCAATTCAGAGACTCCAGCTCATTCAACTGCCTTTGGACTGTGGACAGAAACCAGAGAACCTGGAAGATAGATGCATAAAAACATGGAAGAACATGCAGACACCACATGCACATAGCGGGGACTGCAATCAAACCTCCAACTCTGGAGGTGTCAGGTGACATAGCTACTCCAAGGGACCGCGAGCCGCCCACTAGCCATAAATCAATCTGCTAATTTGCTTGCCGATCAGAGAGAAAGGCTGTTTCCTGGCTGAAGGACTGTTATCAGGCCGAACTGTGGTGACTGTAGTGAGAATGAAGCACTTTGCTTTATTGGGCCACTGATCCATTTTAGGGCTTGTTGGCATGCCGCATAAACGTGTGGATCTGCCAAGGAGTCCCAAGAAGGCTTCTACTGCACTTCCCTCACTCCCGGCTGACTCAGAGGGGGAGAGATGCAGCGGAACACACACGCAGGGGCGTCTCTCGTTGCCAGCGGACACATCAGTGCCGCATGCCACTCCAGCTCACCCTGCCCAAGGCCTCCCCGCCCCTGCCACTTGGACAAGGAGGAGTTAATGGACCACAGAATTGTCTGCTACAACCAGATTTAAATTTTCTCGCCTCCACAAACCAGTGACTCACTCCAGCGACCAGCTACTTGATCTTTGCAGGTCGGAGGAAGCGATTAAAAGCATGCTGGATGATGGGGATATTTCTAACCAATAAAAATGTTTCACTGGCATGCAGCAGAAGCCCCTGTAACAGACGCCGATTTGTATAACGTGGTTAATGACTGAGTGCTGGCCGCGGTGTGTGGTCGCATGGGATCCCTGCTGTTTCTGAGGGGGCTGCTCTGTGTTGCCCGGAAATCAGCGTCGGGGGTCGATAGCTGGGGCTATGAGCCCTTGCTGGCTGTACGGATTCACCAGGACATATTCGCGAGGTAGCTAGGGGAGAGGGCCTGCTCTCTGTCCTATCTGGAAAAATGTTAGCGCTGCGCTAATATATTCCCGGCCTGCGGGTGTATCAGATCCCCCAGCATTCCTCGGTGCAGTGTCTCCCAAAGGTTTGCTATCCTGACGAATCTCTACCATTGCTTCCCCTTAAAAGCAGTGTAGTTGAGCAGGGCCGGCGTCCAGGTTTATTCCTCCTGCACTGACCCAACCATGCTGCTCTCATGCTGCTCACACTAGTTGTACGTTCTGCAGGACGCTCAGCAGATTCCTGCGAAATGACTACAGTGGCTTTGAGTGGGATCATTATCTAATGATTAAATTCTAAGAAATTAAATGACTGGTTTCCCACCTAGGGTGCACCCTAGTGATCTGTGCTACCTGGTATGGGCTCCAAACCTGGCCTGTCCCCACACTGCAGAAGCAGTCCCATAAAAACTGACGGAAAATCATTCTTTGAAGCCATTCTGTCTGTGTTGCAGAAACACAGATGCCATTCTAAGGGGTCCTGACAAGCTTGTGATAAGAGTAACGTCACTTTACAAGGCAGTGGAGTTTAGTGGAACACCAGGAAACAGCACCCTTTGATAATGTTTTAAGGATTCCCTTTCAAGGTTATCAAGGGATAGTGGGAGTAAAGAGCCATGTGTAATGGGGAAGGTAGAGTGACACGGTGGGAATCTGGATCGGAATAGCAACAAAAACAAAAAAGTAAGCTCTCCGGGAGAGAGGTGAAGATTAATGCCAGTAAAAATAGCTGGGACGAATTGTCCAGTTTGACAAATAAATATTTTTTCCAATTAGCAGTAAATTATGACTTGAAACTTGCTGGCACATAAGAATGCAAATTCCCAGCTAAGAGAGGAAGACCCCAGGGAGGGAACTTTAACTGTGAATAAGACGTTTTTACATCCCTGCAGCCATTAATTGGAACAAAGAGGCCTGACTAGAGCTGCCGTATTTCCTGCGGAGCTCCCTCTCCGACCGAACGTCCGTGTGACAGTACGAGGGACCTCATCTCCATTGTGTAACCAGAAAACAGACAAGCGAACTTAAACACACCCCAAGTCAAAACTGGACCGGTCACAGGCATTGATGTATCTGCGAGTCTCTCCAGGCTTGGTTCTGTCATCCTGCAGTGGACCATCCGGAACACGAACCCAATCAGAGGAGACTATTATAAGCAAGTCTATAAAAGATAATGTTTGCACCACACATGTCAATCAAAGATAATTAGCATATTTATTTTATTATTGTTCTAGCTACTACACTTTATTGTATATGTATTCAGAAAAAAATTTAAAGGTACTACTGTAGCCTACTGCGTGACGATCAACAGACAAAATTATTCGCAGATAATTGAGCAGAGTAATTGCATCTGTTCCTTCATGTTTTCATTTCCTTGACAGCCGAACCACTAGTACCCCCTCCACAGCACCCAGCACCTCGTAGCGATTCTCTCCACGAGCACCGTTTGTTATGATTATACCGTTAAACGCAGACTGCGTGGAAAAGGCTGTATTTTAGGCTACACTGCAATGTCATCCGCTCCACGCCGAGCAGCATGTGCAGGAAAAAAACCCTAATCAGAGCAAATTGAAAGATCCCACTCAGGCTCCACCCTGCTGGCATAGAGGCTGGAAACCAACTTCCAGAGACAACTGAGACCCAGCATAGGGGAGTCACGTCATTCCTGTTAACCACCAAGCTTTGAGCATGGCCAACGGTGCTGGGGACGTATATATAGACAAACAGAGCATCCACCGCACTGTAATACACCGTAGCACTGTTGCCACTCTGGGACCTCGTATCACAGTATGAGCAGCACAGAATCTTCTGGCACTTTGCAGACGTAAGTGCTTCCCAAATTTCAGAATTAACTGATACCATCACATTCAGGAGGCTAACAGCTTGCAGTACTCTCCAAAGGCCATGTTTACCACTTCAGGGTTTGTGTGAGACAAGATGTCTGTCCACCACTGACAGGTGCAGCCTCTGAGGTACCTGCCAGCTCCCCACTATTCTAAAAGGCTTAACCTTTGTTCTACTCACTATTTTTTGTTAAAAAAACAACTGCTTCAGCATGAAAAGAGAAGACGTACCTCAGTCCTGACAGGACCCAAGAGCGCTGGGAGGTGGGGCTTTGACTGGGCCGGGCATGGTGTTCTGAACCTGGTGACCTGGCTAACACGACTTCAGCTGAATGACACAGTTATGATCTCCCCATGGGCTGACCCCATACTGACTGACCCCATAATGTTCCTTTAGGTCCCCTTTGTTGTGCCTGTTTAAAAAACACATAAATTATGGCACTGGGATAGACAGATATAACACAGCCAATAAATGTGCTACATTTAGACGTGCTGCAGTTCAGATGATTCAGTTTCAGTAAATTCTATACCTTACTGAATAATAAGATCATGAATTAATTATAAGACACTGGTAAAGAAATTTCATGGGTATTAGAGGTATTTTTGGAGATATGATTATTCTTAAACGGATATTAGACAGCACCACCATCTGTAAGAATAGCTAAAGCCTACCTACACTTATTATTTTGCTAATCGGACATTTCAATAGTAAAGAAATGGAAAAGGCAAATGACCATATCATTACCTACTTTAAACGTAAGGGCTGTGTTTAGTGCAGCCTCTTTAAGAGACTGCAGTGGCTTTGGTCTTTGGTTCCTGCCTGACTGCTGTTTTAATCGGAATTGGAAATACTGTTTTTTGTCTTCCCCTGAATACTGCATATAACTACTGCCACCAAGTGGTACAGCACAACACTGCATCTCATATGCAAACAAGTGAAAATTAACTGCTAAGACTTCCAAAGTTGTTAGGAAAAAAACAGCACATTTTACAGAATATTTGAAAATTGAAAAAGATACTTTAGGTGCAATCAACGTAAAAACACATTCTCACATATTTTTCAGCATTCTATCTACTACAAAATCATCATGCACAAAACTTAATCAGCTCTATCATTTACAAATATTCCAGCCAGGGGCAGTGCTAGAGATTTTGGGCCCCATGAAAGCATATCACTTTGGGCCCCCAACCCAGATCAACCCAATTACGTTCCACCAATTTTCTCTGCAATCCCAAGGGTCATCACATTAAATGCATTAGTACTCTTTGTATACGCATGATTCTCAATATTTTTAACTTACAACATGCATCCAAATTCAAATGACAACTGCCCAAAAACAGTAGACTAGCTAAGATGAACAGATTATGAGGTCGTCTGAGAGTTGTCTTCTGCTGATGCTATACTGAAATTGCAGTTTTTACCTTGGCAACACTGTGCACTGTACATATGGCCGTATGTAAATCATAACCACAATAAAATATGTCATATTCACTGTAGCATTGCTGCCAGGAAACAAACGTCAGATTAAAAATATCACGCAGCAGAAGTTAGGCTGAGTTTTCCCCAGCCTCGCTCTGAGCTGCATCCAGGCTTGGGTCCCAGATGTCAAATCTGTTTGTATTGTCAGATAATTGAGGGGCTTAAGTAATGTGGGTGAAAAAGGAGGTTAAACCTAAAACAATCCAATTAAACCTGCAGGCAGTCGGCAATCTCCAAAAAAAGAGGTAATCTTGATTAGATTCGATTAAGCAGCAAAGTGAGGGGGCTGCGAGAGCAGCGTTTACGCGTGCGAGCGGCTGAGGCCTGCCTGGGATTTCCATTTGCCGCTAATGCGGGAGGGCGATCCGCTGGCAGAACGGCAAACTGGGGCTCATTCCATGTTTTTTATTTGATATTGTGCAATGTGCTACTCAGGGGCTCCCAATATCCCATTACTGTCGCTCTTCATCTGTGCTCAGCTCTTATTTTGGAGATGCAATGAAGTCATTTGGATCCGTATTCTTTACTGTATAATATATAATGCAAATAAATGGCAAAAGCATGACAAAAGTTCAGCACTCTCGAGGTGCCTCTAGGCAGAGTGCGTGAAATCCCCCAAAAATTACAAAAAAGATATCCAGAATAGAACAGGCGATTGGAGATTGGCCATGCCTGACCATTGTGCCTTGAATGGCAGGTGAATCTTCCAATCACAGCTCATTCCCCCCTTGTGTCACGGCAGACACAGGAATCTACTTTATGTAGCCACAGTAGATAATGAGATTGCTGTGTATGATTAATTTAAGAAATAAAAATGCAAATAAAGAAGGACCAATCAGCAGTGCTCAGCTCAAAGCGAAACATTTAATTAATAATCAGTTCCATTCTGACCCCCTGCAATGCCTGTGCAATGTTTGAAAAAGATCCACCAATTGGTTATTGAGTTATCGTGCTAAATGGGTGTCAAGACTGCACTGATTTGGCTATGCACTGCTGCTTCAATTTCAGGGAGAGCTGTCTCAAAATGTAGGTCCTCACTCATAAAATGCTTGTATGAAGTTTGACAAAGACCTGCTGAATAGTTTTTCGGCTTACTGGCTCGCATAGCAAAGTGTCTGCAGCAGTGGAGACAACAGCAGCTGACTGGTGCTAAAACCATATGATTACCCCAAGGCCGGGGAATACAATAAGCCCATAATATAAATAATTAACATTGCCTGTCATCACATTTGGACTTTGAAAGTACAGAGCGATACTATACCAGAACACATAGTTAGTGGGATTTTTACCACCTCTTCAAATGTGGAAGAATAAGCAGGTGAATGGTCTGTTGTGGTCTAATGAATCCCTAAGAGGAAGCTGCTAATTGGCACACAGTGATTTATGTACCAAGGGAGGGATCTGTCAATTCTGTTTTCATGACTGAGCGATTCACCCACTTTAGGTAATGCATCTTCGGGTCATTTTTGCCATCAGATCTTTTATCACCAGCATGACCGCCCAGATTGTTGCTTCGTAAAACCTCTGCATATAGTATACATCACTAAAAACCCAGCTGTGATGACCTTGGGGAATTAGCATTTGTAAAGAGCTACCTTCCTTACAATCTGGACCTCCAATCAATTACATGACACGTTAGACATGGCTTGCAAAAAAAAAAAGAAAAACGGATTTCAATTGTGAGAACAATTTGTTTTCCCCTATAAAACCATCGTGTCAGGCTACTTCTGAGGGGCGAAAGTCTGACAAAGAGACAGATGGTCTTC